>NW_015506129.1:9230-11401 GCF_001515645.1 Sinocyclocheilus grahami | reverse complement strand
TGTGTGTGTGTAGTGATTTATTTTTGGGGGGTTTTTGACTGAAAGATTCAGAGAAAGCTAAATTGTTAGTTATTTCTGCTTTTAAAATAAAAAAGAAATATAAATATGAATGCATAAACAAACTAGTTTACTTCATAATGTGATTTTTTAATTTAAGGCTTTTGAAGGCTTGGCTTTTTCACTGTGTTGTTTACTGGTTGAGGACACTGGGAGTGGTGCTTACAGTTGTACAGTCTAATGAGGTCACACCCTGGGCACCCACCCCGCCCACTGTGCCATGACTAATATATATTTTCCTGCCCCTTTTACTACAGCCCACCAACAATAGCAGGGCTGCAGAGGAGCTGTCCTTGGTACTGATAGCTGGAAACGGTGTGAGCGAGTGCATGTGAGGGGGAGAGAGGAGGAGGGTGGAGGCGTGTTCTTTGTGTTGTGCAGCCCGAGTTAATCTGCTGTGGCATCTACGCAGAGAGGAGCCGTACATCCGAAAACCAGCACTGCTGTGAGGTGCCCAGCACAACCCTTGCTCAAGTGTGTCCTTAAACAAAAAACAAGGATTCATTTCAAAAGTTCTTCTCCTGAGCCTGTGTGGTTCATCTTGGAAGACTCGAGGAGCTTTTTGCTTTGGGCTGTAGTAAGACTTTTAAAAGTGCATGTTGGTGGGAATTAGAAAGGATGTTTTTCTCAGGTTATTCTCAAAATGTTGTTGCACTCTAGCAGGTGTAGCATGTACAGATGAAGAGGAGAGCATCTTTTAGGCTAGATTTACGTGCATACCCAGAGGGCTGAAGGTTCTTCAGCTACAAGGAGCTGCAGACAACTACTGTCACGGCTACAGCCTCCTGCTTTTTGCACCTGAAGCTTGGAAATTCTAGTTTATGGACCGGAGCTTGACTTTGAAATGGCTTGAAACTTTCCTGTTGGACTGGAGTTGGAATCTCAGGATATAAGTCCCAGGTGCTTTTGGGAAGACTACCTGAAATGGAACTATCTGAAATGGGTGGCATTGTAGCCTGCAGGGACCTAGTTCCTCTGTAAGTACAAAACTCAACTGAGCTCTTGTCCTTTTCTTGAAACTTATGATTTCAGATGTAATTTTCTGGATAAACTTTCTCTTTTGATTTGAAACTACAGCTGCATTCTCACACACACATACAGACTTAATATTTAGCCCTGGCATGGACACTTTTCTTTGAAGATGGTGTCTCCATCTGTCTAGCTGTTACCTAGAAACATGTATTGTGTTCAGTTTGGAAAATAGGGTAATCTCTCCTCATAGGGCCGATTGTTGCAAATACTGTCAAATAAATAGGGAGGATAAGATGAGATGTTAGCAGAACATGCTAGAGAATCTACCAAGGAAACAGTTTAAATGGGAGAGGATAGAGAAATTACAGGATTAATGAGTGTATCTGATGCTTAGAAACAAGCCATTTCACAAGTCACCAAAAGTGTGCTGTATAATAGCATCACGCACAGATGCACAAAAAGTGCAAATATCCTTAAAGGGTTAGTTCACCCAAAAATGGAAATTCTGTCATTAATTACTCACCCTCATGTCATTTCAAACCCGTAAGACCTTTGTTCATCTTCAGAACACAAATTAAGATATTTTTGATGGAATCTGAGCGCTGTCTGACCCTGCATAGACAGCAATACATCTGAAATGTTCCCAAGTCCAGAAACATAGCAAGGAGATCTGTAAAATAATCCATGTGCCACCAGGGGTTCAACCGTAATTTTACAAAGCTACGAGAATAATTCTTGTGTGCATAAGAAAAAAAAAACGACTTTATTCAACAATTCGTCTCCTCCGCATCACCCTGTAGCGCCATTTTGGAGAGTATCAGCTGGACGTAAACAGCATATGCTCCAGGTCTTATGGGTTTGAAACGACATGAGGGTGAGTAATCAATGACAGAATTTTCATTTTTGGGTGATCTATCCCTTTAAGTGTGTGTGTGTGTGTGTGTGTGTATATATATATAATAACTTTATAATAACTAATATTAATTTAAATAATATACACATTATTTGTTCTATTTTGTATTTTTATACATAATACACAAAAAATATAAAAATTAATCTAATACAATTATCTACTTTTTATCTATTATTTATTATATTTATAATTTATTAAATATATATTCAATATATATTTATATTTATAA
>NW_015506129.1:2753-3031 GCF_001515645.1 Sinocyclocheilus grahami | reverse complement strand
TTCTATTTATATTTATATATAAATACTGTTTATATATTTACTTATTATTTATTTATTTGACAGATGCTATAATTTATTTTTGTATTTATGTATATGTATAGAAAATATATATTTTATTAAGTATTTTTATATTTCACAAAAATCCAATAAATAAAGTAAAAAAAAGTTTTTTTGTACATCTTTAAATAATAATTTCACAAAAGTAGAAGTATATTATTATCTATGTTTATCTATTTTACACACACACATATATATATATATATATATAAAATTTATTA
>NW_015506129.1:0-2630 GCF_001515645.1 Sinocyclocheilus grahami | reverse complement strand
TTTAACAGTAACATACTTTATCTTTGTTAGCAATAATTAAAGATCTGTACCGATACAGGAACTGTTACTCTAAGCAGGTAAGCAGGTAGACACATCTGTCTGTTTTAGAGACACGTGTCACGAGCTGCTTGGACACGTCCCTCTTTTTGCCGAGCCCAGCTTTGCTCAGTTCAGTCAGGAGATTGGTCTCGCGTCACTGGGAGCGTCGGATGACTCTGTACAGAAACTCGCCACTGTAAGTAATGACAGGCTTTGAGATTTGACCTTTTGGTGAGAGGTGTTTTAATGTGAATGTACTACAAAATTGGCTCAAAAATCACTTTGAATGGGCATGACGCCTCGGCTACAAATACATATTTATTAACAATTCCATATTATGTTTCAGTGTTATTTCTTCACTGTGGAGTTTGGCCTCTGTAAGCAGGAAGGGAAACTGAGAGCTTATGGGGCCGGTCTGCTGTCCTCCATCAGTGAGCTGAAGGTAATGAACCACAAAAGCTTTCTCTGCATGATGCACAATGCATGTTTTTCACCTTATAAATAGAGATTGTCTATTTCCTTTTCTTCCAGCATGCACTGTCAGGAAATGCCAGGATCTTGCCCTTTGACCCCAATGTGACATGCAAACAGGAGTGTATCATCACCACCTTTCAGGACGTCTACTTTGTTTCGGACACCTTTGAGGAAGCAAAAGTCAAAATGAGGTAATAGAAAATGAAAGTGTATTCTTAAAGTGAATTAAATGATAATAAAATTGCTAAAAAGTATTTACTGCATATATCATCTGAGTATTTAGCACTATAATTTGCATTTAAAATTGAATTTATTTTTAGGGAGTTTGCAAAGACCATCAAGAGGCCATTCTCAGTGCGCTACAACCCGTACACACAGAGCGTAGACGTTCTGAAGGACACAATCAGCATCAACAACGTGGTAGAAGAACTAAGACATGAGTTGGACATCATTGGAGATGCACTAAGCAGGCTAAACAAACAATTAGGAGTCTGAAAAGCTAAAACATTTCACAGCAAATCATCAATGTACTTCATCTGCCAGTGCACTTGTTCTGTCACAGTACTTCACTCTACAAATCATGTGTGGCATCAATACATGTCATGCTGTATGTACTCACCAAACCAAGTCAAATCCTTGCGTCTGTTTATATAATTACTTTGGCTCTTGTTTGATTAAATATGTGGTTCAACAAAAGCTGTGCTAAATGCTTGCAAGTGGAGTTCTTGTATTTTATATGAGATTTCTACTTGATAAGGTGGTATTTATGCAAGGTGAATGTGATTGGTCAAAATCAGGCTACGCATGTGTGAACGTTAGTCTGTGCAAAGTTGATGTCTGCTAGCATATTGGCGGTTTCAGTTTGCATTTATGTAATTTGTTTCAAATTGGCACCTTATGTTTATTTATTCAGAGATACTGTCTGATAGATATTTTAGTATATAAACAGAAACAGTTTTGTACCTTTGTGAGTCTATGAAATATTTAGTATATACCTACAGTGTATGCTATGTGTTATTGCTTCTTTATTTAAAATGGATGTCTACATGGAGTAATCTGTATTTATTAAAATGCATGTAAATACTGCATTGGACACGGAAGAATATTTGTACAAATAATTGAATGCTTAGAGTATCTATAAACTCTGAACGAAATATGCCTATCAGTTGAAGTTTAAGTTGTAGAGAAATGTATTGCTAGAAATTATTATTAAAGAGTTGATATGAAGAGTTCAGATGCAAAAGCCTCTAAGTGCCATCCAACATTTTCTGCTAAAATTATTATTTTCTCATGCTCCTATATGTTTATGTTCAGTTATTTTACTTTAATGGGAAAGAAAAGAAACTATTTATTGCCATTAAAGTGAAATTACTGAACCTACACATGGGAGCCTGATAGAAATGCTCATTTTAGGGAGTTTGCAAAGACCATCAAGAGGCCATTCTCAGTGCGCTACAACCCGTACACACAGAGCGTAGACGTTCTGAAGGACACAATCAGCATCAACAACGTGGTAGAAGAACTAAGACATGAGTTGGACATCATTGGAGATGCACTAAGCAGGCTAAACAAACAATTAGGAGTCTGAAAAGCTAAAACATTTCACAGCAAATCATCAATGTACTTCATCTGCCAGTGCACTTGTTCTGTCACAGTACTTCACTCTACAAATCATGTGTGGCATCAATACATGTCATGCTGTATGTACTCACCAAACCAAGTCAAATCCTTGCGTCTGTTTATATAATTACTTTGGCTCTTGTTTGATTAAATATGTGGTTCAACAAAAGCTGTGCTAAATGCTTGCAAGTGGAGTTCTTGTATTTTAAATGAGATTTCTACTTGATAAGGTGGTATTTATGCAAGGTGAATGTGATTGGTCAAAATCAGGCTACGCATGTGTGAACGTTAGTCTGTGCAAAGTTGATGTCTGCTAGCATATTGGCGGTTTCAGTTTGCATTTATGTAATTAGTTTCAAATTGGCACCTTATGTTTATTTATTCAGAGATACTGTCTGATAGATATTTTAGTATATAAACAGAAACAGTTTTGTACCTTTGTGAGTCTATGGAATATTTAGTATATACCTACAGTGTATGCTATGTGTTATTGCTTC
>NW_015506128.1:853015-853548 GCF_001515645.1 Sinocyclocheilus grahami | reverse complement strand
TGTGTTGTGTTGGACTGACCGTGGGGAAATCCTCCAGCACCTGCCGGTCCTTCTCTCTGCTCTCGCTGAAGCTCCACTCCGGCTGATAGAGGAACGTGTGGAAGTCCTGCAGCAACGGGACCTTCTTCTCCAGCGGGATGCTCATGTCGTCCTCCACTGTGTCCAGAGCTCGCAGAACCAGGTAGAAAATACACACGGCATGTCTGAGTGAGAGATTTAACACCCATTAAGCTCTGCAGTGCATTTCTAAACAACACAGAGTGAACAAACAGCATCTATATTGAGCAGCTGGTATAAATAAAACACAGCAGGTCCAGAAACATTCCGCACATGACTGAACGAATGCTTTACATGTTTTACTCTAATATTATCCTAAAAATATGAAGTGTGCCCAATTTTTAGAAAGATAAATGCAAAATAGCAGATTTATATCATTTATAAGTTATAGAGTATAAATTGTTACAGCACTTATAGAAATCTTATATATATATATATATATAAGATTTCAATAACTTCTATTATATAAACTTAAA
>NW_015506128.1:852359-853005 GCF_001515645.1 Sinocyclocheilus grahami | reverse complement strand
GTGTGTGCGTGCATTTCTCAAAACAATTCGTACAAACAGCACCACACGATGGATTACCGCAAAAGCCTGTAACTTACTCACAATCTTTAGCTCATCTCTCAAAAGTATGTATTTATGTCAATGAACATATCAGTGCCATCAGAATGAAAAGCCCTTGAGACAAGATAGTCAAGAAAGTCTAAATGTTTAGTCATGTTGTCAGTATAACAGTGCACTCTGTTAGTATTACCTGATGTAAATTATGACAACAGTTTGAATGACAGTTACTGTATTGAAATGCAGAAGGCTGCACTTCTTATGTATGCAATATATCCATTTCAAAAGTACAAATTTACACATTAGCTCCCGTATGTGGGGTATTGATTGAAAGAGACTGGATAGGATTCACAGTTACACTTTTACTAGTGTTCTGACAAAAAAACACATTACTGTAACGTCATTGTGATATCGAAAAAAAGAAAGAAATATGGGCACAAAGGCGACAATAAAAAAAAAAAAGAGAAAGTCCATTGTCAGAATTTGTAACTCTTGTGTTGTCCTCTGTCTATATGTGACCCTGGACCATAAAACCTATCAAAATTGAGGTTTATGCATCATCTGAAAGCATAATAAATAATCTTTCCATTGATGTATGGTTTGTTAGGAT
>NW_015506128.1:850616-852091 GCF_001515645.1 Sinocyclocheilus grahami | reverse complement strand
ACCCATACAATGTATTTTTGGCTATTGCTACAAATATACCCCAGCGACTTAAGACTGGTGGTCACATATATGCTTTCCAATTGAAGGTTCATGAGATGCACCTTTGAGCTATTTCAGAGAACTGGTTTATACATTCCCTTCATTAGTGAAAGCCAATATTCACCTGCACAGTTCATAGCAAATTTAAGTCTAATAGAAATGTGTGGAAAATGTGACAGTTTATGACAACTAGATCAAGTATTTTGCATTTAATGACTTAAACAATGAACTAATGCCTAGATGTTTTGAGGGGCAAGAGTATATAGCACAGATAACTATATAATACATTCTGAGCAACATGACAATAGTAACTGATAAATGTAGGAAACCGCGGTTAAATGCACATAATCAATTGCATGAATGTACCAAAGCAATCGCAACTTGTTCAGAAGAATGAGAATCTTCGTTTATGATGTGCACAAGTGACTAGATGATGTGGAGGTTGAACAAGTGGTTTTGAGAATTTAATTTGTGATCTGAGATATGCACCAAAGCGACTGAGAAAAACTGTATTACTCTAAATGGAATATTAACATTATATCTGTTAATGAAATGTACAGTCTTTTTAAAAATGTTTGTGGTAAAGTTTTGGCAACCACAGCTGCTGGGAAGAGAGCGGGGTTAAAGGTTTGTACCTCCTGCGGCCAGAAGGCCCTACCCTCCTGCTGGTCCTCCAGATAGTCCCTGATGATGTTGGTCTTCTGGAGGAACAGACCCATGGAGTTCGCCAGCTCTGTGTCCCGGCCCACCTCAGTGTCCTCCAGCTGGGACGCCGAGAACAGACGGGACAGACCGATCCCCACCAGACCCGCCACATAATGACAGTACTGTACACAGCCGGACAGATGTTTACAACAATATGCATGACAAACGTCTCATGCAGAATGTCAGACATGCTTTAAAATGCGATGAGAGCGCTTCTGCATCGCTTTGGTGAGTTATAGGTCTGTAAATCTACATGCAGATGGATAAACGTCAAACTAACACGTCAAATACGTGTGTGAAGTTAACCTTGTCCCACTCCTTCATGGAGGAAACCTTCTTCTCCAGGAATTCGGCCATTCCCACACCCATCCGGTGACAAATGTCTGAAATCACGTCACGATACTCCTGGCCCAAATTCCTGAACTCCACTGAAATCTGAGGAAAACGGAACGAAAGAGTGTATTAAAAAAAAGCATAAAATAAAAACAACAAAATAAAAAATAAATAATAAACAACAGAGAAGATATTAAAAGCAGAAGTGTAATTAGAACTGCAGCATTTTACAAAAGCAGCAAACAACATCATTAAAAAAAATTTGGCTAATCTTGCCCTGTCTTTTTCACTCCAAATTAAAAATAAATAAATAATATGTCTGATAAAAAGGCGGCTTTTTTCTTATTTAAATTTAAAATATTTAAAAGGTCTTATTTAATGCTTTATATTTTAAGATT
>NW_015506128.1:846580-849506 GCF_001515645.1 Sinocyclocheilus grahami | reverse complement strand
AGCTGATGTGATGTGTTGTGATCTGATGTGATGTGTTGTGATGTACTGTGTTGTGTTGTGTGATCTGTGTTGTGATGTGATGTGCAGTGTTGTTGTTGTGTTGTTGTGATGTGTGTGATGTGTGTGTTGTGATCTGATGTGTTGTGATTTGATGTGATGTGATTTGATGTGTTGTGTTGTGATGTGATGTGATGTGATATGATGTATTGTGTGGTGTGATGTGTTGTGCTGTGTGTGTTGTGATGTGATGTGTGTTGTGATGTGTGTGATGTGTTGTGTTGTGATGTATTGTGTGGTGTGATGTGTTGTGTGTGTGTTGTGATGTGATTTGATGTGTTGTGCTGTGTGTGTTGTCATGTGTGTTGTAATGTGTGTTGTGTTGTGATGTGTTATGTCGTGTGATCTGATGTGTTGTGTTGTGATTTGATGTGTTGTGTGATCTGATGTGTTATGTTGTGTTTTGATGTGATGTGATGTGTTGTGATTTGATGTGTTGTGATGTGATGTGTTGTGATGTGTGTTGTGATTTGATGTGTTGTGATATGATTTGATGTGTTGTGATGTGATGTGATGTGATCTGATGTGTGTGATGTGTTGTGATGTGATGTGATATGATATGATGTGTTGTGATTTGATGTGTTGTGTGGTGTGATCTGATGTGTTATGTTGTGTTTTGATGTGATGTGATGTGCTGTGTTGTGATTTGATGTGTTGTGATGTGTGTGTTGTGATGTGCTGTGATGTGTGTGTTGTGATGTGCTGTGATGTGTTGTGATCTGATGTGTTGTGATTTGATTTGATGTGTTGTGATTTGATTTGATGTGTTGTGATGTGTGTGTTGTGATGTGTTGTGTTGTGTGTTGTGTTGGACTGACCGTGGGGAAATCCTCCAGCACCTGCCGGTCCTTTGTACGCTTGACACGTGTTGCTGTTTTTCTTCAGTATCCCTGCAACAACTTATGCAAGTAAAAAAATAGCCTACATAAAAAAAAAAAAAATTTAAAGTAGATTTTTAATGAAATTCATAAATGGAATGTTCTTATATTTATCTACAAATTTCATTTCAAGCATTTAATTCAGTCACGTGTGTGCAAACCTTTGGCTAGTACATAGGCAAATATATTAAAATGAGTATGCACATACTGGATCGTCGTCGAATTGTATTTACAAACTAATATACAAGTAGATATTTAAACCATTGCAAACACTATGCAAATCTCTTATATTATTAATAAAAAAGATTAACCAAGCAACCCAAACAACACTAAAAACAGGCAAATTTTTGACGCAATACAGTTTTAAAATATACGAATGTAGATTTAAAAGCATATATGTGTCATTAAGAATTACAGTTTACAATAACAGTTATAAAATAACACTGTCTATCTATCTATCTATCTATCTATCTATCTATCTATCTAACAAAATTATGTTCTAAGAACGTTTTGAGTTTCCATTAAATTTTGAAAACGTTAATTCTGAATGTTCTCTGAATGCCCAGTTTATACATTTTTAAAGGGGTCATATGATGCGATTTCAATTGTTTCTTTCTCTTTGGAGTGTTACAAGCTCTTGGTGCATAAAGAAGATCTGTAAAGTTGCAAAGACTAAAGTCTCAAATCCAAAGAGATATTCTTTATAAAAGTTAAGAGTCAACCACGCCCCCCTAAAACGGCTCGTTCTAACACGCCCCCACATGTCTACCTCACTATGTGGGAATATTTGCATAACACCGCCCAATTGTTCACGCAAAGAAAGAAGGCGTAACTTTTATTCTCGCTGTAGTATTGTTGCCGCCGGCATGTCGTGAAGACGCTGTGTGTTTAGTTGAGAAAGCGAAACTACTTTGTTTGGTCTTCCAGAAGAGGACGATATCCGCTTCGTCATGCCTGGAGCTGATCCGTGCTGGTCGCTGAGCAAATACATCAACTTCACGCTGTGGATCGCCGGATCGGCTTTCACCGTGGACGTAGCGGAGTCCAGCCCGGGGTCCGTCACATGTGGTTGCCGCTCCTTCGTCGAATCTGCCGGCCGCGCCGTTCTTGACCCCGCCTCAGAACGCTAACGCTGATACTGGCTTCCAGAAAGGCGGGGCATAGAGGAGAAACAATAATGTACAGTATGTGGAAAATAATGTGTTTTTTTAACCTTAAACCACATAAACACATTTCATTACACCAAATACACAAAATAATGTTCTTTTTAGCAGCATCATATGACCCCTTTAAAAATGTTTTCCTTGGTTTTGCGAACGTTAAAGTAACATTCCATTTTATCATTTTGCAAACAGCGTTCCGTTTTAATCTCCTCAGAACATTCTCAAACAAGTTGCAAATCGTTCATTGAACGATGTATAAATAAGGTTTTTGTGTAACGTTTTGAGAAGATTAATAAAGACCAGATAACTGAGCGAACGTTCTATTAATGTTACCGGAAGAACGTTTGTTCATAACTTTGAGAGAACCTTGTCAGACCGTTAGTCAAAGTTCTGAGGACTTTCCCTTTCAGATGGATATCTATCTACTGTATCTATCTATCTGTCTGTCTCTCTCTCTCTCTATCTCTGTCTGTCTGTCTGTCTGTCTCTCTCTCTATCTCTGTCTGTCTGTCTGTCTATCTCTCTCTCTCTTTCTCTCTCTCTCTGTCTGTCTGTCTGTCTGTCTCTCTATCTGTCTGTCTGTCTGTCTGTCTATCTATCTTTCTCTGTCTGTCTGTCTGTCTCTCTCTCTATCTCTCTCTGTCTGTCTGTCTCTCTATCTCTGTCTGTCTGTCTGTCTCTCTCTCTCTTTCTCTCTCTCTCTGTCTGTCTGTCTGTCTGTCTGTCTGTCTGTCTGTCTGTCTCTCTATCTGTCTGTCTCTCTCTCTATCTCTCTCTGTCTGTCTGTCTGTCTGTCTGTCTCTCTCTCTATCTCTGTCTGTCTGTCTG
>NW_015506128.1:831838-846452 GCF_001515645.1 Sinocyclocheilus grahami | reverse complement strand
TCTGTCTGTCTGTCTGTCTATCTATCTATCTGTCTGTCTCTCTCTGTCTGTCTCTCTCTCTATCTCTGTCTGTCTGTCTGTCTGTCTCTCTATCTGTCTTTCTGTCTGTCTACCTATCTGTCTGTCTGTCTGTCTGTCTATCTATCTGTCTATCTCTCTCTCTGTCTGTCTCTCTATCTGTCTGTCTGTCTGTCTGTCTACCTATCTGTCTGTCTATCTATCTGTCTGTCTACCTATCTGTCTGTCTGTCTGTCTATCTATCTGTCTGTCTACCTATCTGTCTGTCTGTCTGTCTGTCTCTCTCTCTCTCTCTCTCTCTCTCTCTCTCTCTCTCTCTCTCTCTCTCTCTCTCTCTCTCTCTCTCTCTCTCTCTCTCTCTCTCTCTCTCTCTCTCTCTCTCTCTCTCTCTCTCTCTCTCTCTCTCTCTCTCTCTCTCTCTCTCTCTCTCTCTCTCTCTCTCTCTCTCTCTCTCTCTCTCTCTCTCTCTCTATCTGTCTGTCTGTCTGTCTGTCTGTCTACCTATCTGTCTGTCTACCTATCTGTCTGTCTATCTGTCTGTCTGTCTGTCTGTCTGTCTGTCTGTCTCTCTCTCTCTCTCTATCTATCTATCTGTGTGTCCGTGTGTTTATCGGTGTGGATGTGGATTAGCTGTCAAACATGCGCAGAGCATCATCACCCGTCTGACCCTCCAGTCGTCAAAGCTCATTATATAAGACGAATCCTCGGGTCTCCTGTCTGTTAAAACTAACCTTCCCCTCCAAACCAGGATTAAATCAAATCCATTTGATGCTGACACCGTTTATGCACTGCTTGCTGGAAAAGCATAAATAATGTGACATCTTTAGAACTGCAGCTGATGCAATTGTATTTAATCTCTGCTTAATCTTCTTAAAATAAGTGTTTTAGTGTTTATTAATCAAATCTGACATGCATAATGACAGATAAATGCAAAACATGTATTATGCATGCACAGGGAATGAATATTAGAGATGAACGCTCAAAATGCATTTACTTACATAATCCAATTTAGGCATAACAGAACGACAGCCTCCTATTTTGTATTTAAAGAGGTTGATTATTTCTTCCGGGTGTCCTAGAGACTTGAGGATGTCCATTTTCGCCCGTGTGTTTATGAGGACGCTTTCTTAACAGGTGAGCTGAAATTCACGCGCTGCTATTTCCATTCAAACTCTACAGAGATCCAGGACAGCATCAGCTGACCTGCGCAGCGACAATCTCTCACTCACACGATCGACTGACTCCTCTGATTGGCTGAGGCGTCATGGGCTTAGAGCGCATCGACCAATGAGAAGCGAGAGCGACTGGTGTGATGGCCCGCCCAGTAGCCAGTAGGATGGACGCAGTGCTCATGCGAGGCGCTGATTGGTCGGGCTGGTGAGTCACCTTAGCTGCGAATTAGAGCTGAAGCATTAAAACAGTTAACTGTATTACTTATAAGACTAATATGGTTTTATATAATATAAAACCACTGTAATTGAACATTATTTTTGTGCATTGCATATGTGACAGCAGTGTTAAGTCGCTGGGGGATATTTGTAGCAATAGCCAACAATACATTGTATGGGTCACAATTATACATTTTTCTTTTATGCCAAAAATGTTCCATGAAGATATTTTGTACATTTCCTACCATAAATATATCAAAACTTAATGTTTGATTAGTAATATGCATTGCTAAGAACTTCATTTGGACAACTTTAAAGATGATTTTCTCAATATTTAGATTTTTTTGCACCCTCAGATTCCAGATTTTCAAATAGTTGCATCTCAGCCAAATATTGTCCTATCCTACATATATAAACGGAGAGCTTATTTATTCAGCTATTTCAAAAAAATGTGGTCCAGGGTCACATATTGCGAATTGCATGTGTTCTTATTACATTTCAATAGCCTGCAATAAAAATGCAATGGGATTCAAGAACACATTGTTAGCCCATATACAATAATAATTACTTTACATGTGCTCTAACATATATTTCTGAAACCGCTTTTCTCCTATGTTTATTAAGGCCCGTTCACACCAATAGCTAACGATTATCGTTCATGATAATTATAACGATAACGATATAATCGTACTAAATTGAAAAGAATAGTACACTGCAGCTATAACGATAACAACATGGAGGAACAATATCGCTGGAATCACTTTCATGGCGATTTTCCCCCAAACGATTAATGCTAAAATATTGACAGCCAATCAGAATCCATCCTGAAAGCGTTCCAATATTTAAAGCGACAGACGACAAAACTGCAGGGCGTCATTGTTCGCTAGTAGTTATCGTTATAGTTATAGCTCCTAGTGTGAACTATTTAGTCTTTGACAAATAAAAATGATTAGGGCAGTTGTTTTTAATTGTTATTTGAGTTTATTACTAAACAGATTTACGGGGGATTTAAAGACATAGAAAACCTCGTTCTCTGTGAAAGAATAAAGTTGAATCTGAAATTACAAACAGTTTAATCTAATTGTCACATAGATGTTGTGTGGCGCAACAACAGTTAAACATGGAGTGAGTTGTTTCGTATTTAATATAATAGAATGCTGCTACAAGAAAAGAATTACATGTGGACTTTCTATTTTCTTTACAGTCTGAGAAATCAGATGCACACGTTCAGATTGACTTTACAAGGCAAACTGTAACCCTGATTTCTATTAGAAATAAATATAAGAGTGTATTTAAAAATTAGATACATTTAAAGGAGCTCAGCTGCAGTAAAGGGGATTTTCTTAGATTTGTAAAGGAAGTAAAATTTGTGGTGAGGGTTATTTTTTTTAAAGTTTCAAGGAAGTGGCTTATCTTGACAGGAAGTTGGTGAACTAATGCTGGTGGGTCTGGCTGCTAACGCAAAGATTTCAGGTCGACTCAATGGTCTTTACATTAGATGCCATCAAAAATAAAAACCTAAATTGCAACAAATCTGAATTTTGTTTGCAGACAAAGGACAGGTCTAATGTGAGCAGGAATAACATGTTGCAAGTTCTTATCTGCTCGTAGACATGATTAATAATGCTCATCATGACAATAAAAAATAAAATAAATGTTTCCCTGCAGATATATAGTGTGAAGGAAAAAATAGAATTATCCATTAAAATAGAGCAGGAGTGCTATGGGAGAGAAAAACGTTGCAACAAAATGCAGCAATTACTACATTTTCTTGAGAAAAGTGTTGTGCCACTATGGCTCTTTTTTTTTTAAAGCAACAGTTCACCCCAAAATAAAAGTGTGTTGTTAATGTCTTCACCCTCAGGCCATCCGAGATTAGGATGAGTTTGTTTCTTCATCAGGTTTGTAGAAATACAGCATTGCATCAGTGTCTCAGCAATGGATGCTCTGCAGTGAATGGGTGCCGTCAGAATGAGAGTCCAAACAGCTGATAAAAACATCACAATAATCCACAAGCAATCCACAGCACTCCAGTCCATCAGTTAATGTCTGGAGAAGACAAAAGCTGGAGGAAGAGTTATTATGGCTTATGGATTCATGAGTTAAAAACGTCTTAATGCTGGATGTGTTTCAGCTGTTGTCTTCTCCAGATGTTAACTGATGGACTGGAGTGCTGTGGATTATTGTGATGTTTTTATCAGCTGTTTGGACTCTCATTCTGACGGCACCCTTTCACATCCATTGCTGAGACACTGATGCAATGCTGCATTTCTCCAGATCTGATGAAGAAACAGACTCATTCACATCTCGGATGGAGCACATTTTCATTTTTGGGTGAACTATTGCTCTAACACGTTTACTTATAGCAACTGAATGCCACTCAAATGGTTTAAAATGAATGAAACCAATGTCTTAAAGATGAGTAAAGCACATGCTATGAGTCCATCAAGCCGTGATCTGGAGCGTTCAGGTTATATAACGTTCTCGTGATCTTCTGGGACTGAAGGGTCTTGGTTCCTGCGATTCACAGCACGTTTATAATCAGGTCCAGGGTTTTCTACTGATCTGTTGATGTGAAGGTCTCACTGTAGGTATAGTATCTTTCCATGATTGTCTACACATCAGAGATATTTCTGCATCTTCATTTCATCGCTGAAGCTCGCTGGTTCTGGCACCCGACAGACCAGTTCTTCTGCTCGGAGCTCTGCAGGGAGAGACGCTTTCACGGGAGGATCTCGGTTTCTTATGCCAGAATCAGGCTGTTCCACACTTCGCTTTTGGAGCTGGAAGATCCACTTGGAGAAAGTTTGAGAGCAGAACTTGAGCTTGGAGTTCCCATATACGACAGAAACACAGAGACCTGGATGGACAAAGGAAAGATTTTGTGTTACTCGTGTTGGAGATTTGTTCATAAGAATTACTTTAGACAAAACCATTTAATAAATGAACAATTGTAATAAATGAATAATGGATTTTTAGTTTACATATATATATATAATCGCGATTAATCGCATCCAAAATAAAAGTTTTTGTTCACATAATGTGTGTGTATTGTGTGTATATTTATTATGTATATATAAATACAAACACATGCATTATTTAAGAAAAATATGTTACGTTACACACATATATTATGTAAACAAAAACTATTTTAGCATGCGATTAATCATGATTAATCGTTTGACAGCACTAATATATATATACATACATTACATTTACATTTAGTCATTTAGCAGACGCTTTTATCCAAAGCGACGTACAAATGAGGACAATAAAAGCAGTCAAAACTAACAAAAGAGCAACAATATATAAGTGCTGTAAGAAGTCTCAGTTATCCTATTATATATGAATTTTAATTTAAATACATACACTGTAATTATATATTTATATTATATATTATTATAATGTATGTGTATTATATGTATTGTTAAAATTGTTATTTCTAATATAATAATCATAAATATAAAATATTGTGGATTGTATTAAATTAATAAAATTTAATTACATATTAAATTTAAATGATTATAATATCTAGAAATACTAATATTTTTTCATGCACTCTTTAAATTAATGTGAACTCATAAACTGCATAATAATCATAAAAAATATGAAACAATGTCTGAATACATGAATATATACAAAATATTTAATATATTTAATATTTAAAGGTTTGTTTATAATATTTATAAATGTATAATATTTATAAATACAAATTCTATATTTAACATATATTTCATATTAATATATAATAGTAATATTATTTAAATAAAAAATTCTCACTCCCTCCCACCCACACACAGCTGTCTCACTCTCACACACACACACACACACACACACACTCTCTCTCTCACACACACATACTCACACATAAACTATTTAATATAATTAAAATGTAAAGGATAATTTATAATATTTAGCTATTGTATTTATAAATACAAATAATATTTAATATATAATATTAATTTTGTTTAAATAAATAAGCAATAATAGTAATTATAATACTTAAAAATGAATATTCATAATACAATAAAAATGACACTCATTGCACAATGCTAATAAAGCAGCAGTGCGGTCACAGTGTGTGTGTGTTTTGTTCTCTGACCGGTGTGTTCATCGATGTGTTGTGGTGTGTGTAGAGTGAAGCCGTGTCCGGCTCCGTCTTTATAGGTCGCGGTTCTTCTGTGGGACTGGAGTTCATAGCACTGGACACCGTCTGACCCTCAGATGACCCTTCAAATCACACACAGGTCAAAGGTCACAATCACTGATTCCACGCTCATGATTCTGACTTGAGACCCTAATGAGGAGAGTTTTCTGCTGAGCTCTCTGCACTCACCAGGTTTGGACTTGCTGATGTTTTTTGGTTTGCGTTTGCGGGTTTGAATTCCCTCTTTCTTCATGGCGAGAGGACGAGGAACCTGAGCACAAGAGCAGAAACTCTGAGATTCTCTGACTCCGTCTGCTGGGTACACAGCGTTACTACTGAGTTTTTGACACAACAACTGTATATTTGCATTGCCAAAGGGTGAAGTCAACTAATAACAGAGCAAACCGAGTATATTCACATATCTTCTTAAGTCTGTCTCACCCCGTGGAGTTTCATGTAGAGTCCGCAGGCGTTGCAGACCGGCTCTGCTTCTGCGTTACGTCTCCAGAGAGTGGTTGTGGTCGTCTGACAGTTAGTGCAGGACAAACCAACCCGTCTGGATGCAGACTGAGCAGGAGACAGACAGAAATCAGCAGCTCAGTCATAGTCTGCAAATCTGAATGAAACCTTCAAAACACTGCAATAATACGAAGTAATGCAAAAATTAAATATTTTTAAAAAGACCACGCTGAAAACAATGAAAACATTGCAGTAATTAAAAAGTGCAAAACAAAAAATAATCACTGCAATATAAAAAAAAAAAAAGAGATTGCACTAATAAAATGTAATGCAAAAAAATAAAATAATAAACTTTTTGCAAACACTGAAATAATAAAAAATATTGCAAAATAAAAATTGCTGCAAACACTGAAAATAAAAACTAAACTTTGCAATGATAAAAAATAGTGCAAAATAGAAAAACACTGCAATGATAAAAATATATAAAAATAGCACAAAACATATAACCTTACAATAATAAAAAGTAATGCAAAATAAAAAAATATATATGCTGCAAAAACTGAAAACCCTGCAATAATAAAACAAAATAGTGCAAAAAATGCTGCAATAATTAAAAAGTAATGCAAAATAAAAATTAAAAACACTGCAAAATAAACACTGCAATCATAAAAACACTGCAATAATAAAAAGTAATGCAAAAAAGCAATAATAAAAATAACAAAAGTAATAATGAAAAATAATGCAAAAAATAACCCTGCAATAATAACAAAATTCAAAATAGACAATAAATAATGTTGAAGCAAAGTCCTCACATGCTCCAAATTATTTCATTTTATGATAGGTCAACAACATGAAAAACGTGTGTTTAATGAACTGTACTGTATTATACTTACTATTACGTATTATGTGTACTATACTTATTTATTTGACATACGTAGATTTTAAAGTTGAAATAGAAAAGGATCAGTTTCCCAGGTCTTGAGCGGAGGTAGAATGATGTTGTGAATGTGAGTGAAACGCACCAGTCGTCTCTGCGGTTTGATGAGTGGCCGGTTGATCCTGTTCATCTTGTGATAGAGACCGCAGGCGTTACACAGGTAATGACCCGTCCCGTCCCGCCGCCACAGAGGAGTGGACATCGCCCCGCAGTTCACACACTCACGATCCTCAGAGAAATCCTCCAGCAGCTCTGAGCAGAACAAACACACTCATATTCATATTCACTAAACACTTCACAAACACCATTTTATCTGTGCTTTCGAAGAAAAGCATCTAGGTTCTGGAGCTTTAATGCAGTTATCTAATGTAAAGCTTGTGTTGCCAAAGCACTTGCTGCAGACACTAAAAAAGTGCAAAATAAACATAATTACAGTAAACAAAATAAACCTTCTGCAAACACTGAAGACTGTAGTAATAAAAAGTGCAAAATAGAAATAAACATCACTGCAATAATAAAAATTGTGTAAAATAAAATGAAAAATAAAATAATACTTTCAAAACTTTCTAGAAACTGCAAAAATTAAACAGTGAAAATATGAATAGATAAATAAAATCAATGCAATAATAACAAAATAACGCAAAACAAAAAATTTAAATATACACACACAAGGAAAAAATGTGATTAAAAAGAAAAATAAACACTGAAATAATAAAACAATAAAAATTTAAATAGATTTAATCAATGCAATAATACTAAAATGCTCAATAAAAACTACAAATATACGCTACGGTAGTAAAACAATAATGCAAAATAAAAAACAAACTTTCTGCAAACGCTGAATAAAAGACTGCAATAATAAAGAAACAGTGCAAAGTCAAAAATTAAAGCAAGCACTGCAATAGTAAAAAGTGCAAAATAAAAATAATCAATGCAGAAATAATAAAGTGGAAAGTAAAAATAAACACTGTAATGATATAGTGCAAAATAAAAAAGAGTCATACATTTGTGACAGCAAAATGTGAAGTGTAGCGTTTGCATTGTGAGTCAAAGCAGCTGACTTTCCTGATCAGCAGGAGGCGCTGTTGCTCATGCAGTGTGTGGAGCTCTGCGGTGTCTCAGTGGAAACACATGACAGACGGCCCCTGAGGGGCCCTTAACTACAACACTGAACCACGGACCAGTGTGGACAAATGAGACAGACGCATAATCATTCATCTCTCTCACTGAACCATTCCTCAGGCTTTCAGACACCTTTAACAAGCTGTAAGCGTTCTGTCACATGCGTTCAGCATCATAAATCACAGCACACACCAGAAAGACTCATTACAGATCGAGCAGAGGATTATGAGATATTAAAAGAGCTGACACACAGCTAACAAAGTTTCATTTTTGTTGTGCACTATTTTTGTGTATTATTATTGCAATCGTTTCAGTGTTTAGAAAAAGTTATTTAATACCTAATTTATTATTGCAGTGTGTTTTTAGTAGTTTTTTTTGTATTATTGCAGCGTTTATTTTTATAATTTATTTAGCATTTTCTATTAGTGCATGCAGTGTTCATTTTTATGATTTATTTTGTACTTTTTTAATATTGCAGTGTTTATTTTTATTTTGCATAATTTTTTTATTGCAGTGCTCTGTTTTTCAGAAAGTTGAAAATGCTTCGAGAACAAGTTTTACAACCTTTTTTCATTGCTAAAAAATACAAAAAACTAGATTAAACACCATTAAAGACTGAATAATAAAATAGGGAAAATAAAAAAATATATAAATATCATATATAAATATATTTGCAATAATAATAGTGCAATATAAAAGATAAAAATACACACTGCAATAATAAAACATAACGCAAAATAAAGAAATAAACTTTCTGCAAACACTGAAAAGACAAAAAAATAGTGCAAAATAAAAAATAAATACTGCAATAATAAAACAGTGAAGATTAAAATAGATAAAGCAACAATAAAAAGTACAAAGCAAAAAAAAAAAAAACTTCTGCGCACACTGAAAAAGCTGCAATAATAAAATTGTGCAAAATAAAATATAAAAATAAACACTGCAATAATAAAACTCAATGCAATCTCTGGTCTTTAATATTATTCTCAAAATGCACAAAATCATTATTTATACATTGTTCATGGAATGTTTCCATAATGTTTGCAAAATGATAAAATGGAAATGTCCCTTAAAGTTTGCATTTTAAAACATGTATACTGTACATGTTGACCGTTCAGAGAACATTCAGAAATAATGTTTGCAAAATGTTTAACGTTTTAAACGTTTCAGTTGGACGTTCATGCAGCATTTTTTAAACGTTACTTCGTGTTTCCGAGAGCATTCAAATGGAACGTTCCAATCATGTTTGCAAAGTTCTGAAATAGAACGTTCGCATAACCTAATAGGAACGTCAGCACAACGTTCCCAGAACATATTTTTGTCAGCGGGCTTTATTCCAGAATAACCTTGAGATTTAACCCACGCGACAGGAACAGCGCACAACAGAGCAGTCGCTCGATCAGCAAATAACAGCTTGTTTGGGACAATGACTTCAGTCTTAATGAGCAGAGGTCAAACTCTACACAACACACGCTCAGCCCTGAAAAACACACAGTCTGGACACATTTGGGAGACTTTTACTGCAATGACTGACGGGGAGCTGCTGATTATCACCGAGAAACTCATTATAAGCTGCAAAAATAAACATGAAAGTGCGTATAAATAGTACGCCAAATAAAAACCAAACCTCGTGGTATTGATATGCAAAAATGGACTTTGGCATGCATATGCTACGCGATGGGTAGGTTTAGGGTTGTGGGGTAGATGCGTATCATATGCACGTCAACAAATTTCGTATCATATGCACGTGAAAACTGCGTATCATATGCACGCCAAACACATGCGTATCATATGCACGCCAAAGTCCATTTTTGCGTATCAATGCCACGAGTTTTGGTTTTTATTTGGCGTACTATCTATACGCATTTTCATGAGACCGGGCTCAAGCACCAAAAAAAGCTTCTTTCAGCCGCATGTTAAAGTCCATCTCTGGCTTCATTTACGACACGCTATTAATAACACATGATCACGACAAAGGGCACATTACTCCTAGGTTTAATGAAAAATCTGCTTCTGTAGGTTATTTCATATCTCAGGCAAACATGAGTTATCTTGCACACAGATTCGTGATGATAGAACTATAAAATGATAGAAATGATTACTAATCAAATCTTAGTAATGAGAGTGGTTATTGATGTAAATACTGGTTATCATTATCACATGAATTCCTCAGATCACCATCATCTATATAATAAAGTCTACTCAAAAGTGGCTTATAATAATAAATGGGCGTATTAACAGGATTTTAACCAGAAAAATTAAATACATAACCACGGTTTTTTTTTACTTGCACTCTGTATGAATTATACTCTGAATTTGATCATTAGAACAATATACAAAAAAACAAGTCAAACTTTCGATAAAGCAATTCTTTAACAATCGTCTAAAACGAATACAACAGAATAATATTCTTGAATCAAACCCTTATTAATCCTTTATGTATACAGATCACAAAAATGTATTTTTATCAGGTAAATTTATTTATCTGTATGAAAGTATATCTTGCAGTTTTAAATTGAATTCTATTATGAATTAATAAATTATGAGTCTATAAAATATTTTTCATTATTCTCTCCAGTCATATACACGACAGATAAAAAATAAAGATAAATAAATGTAAAATTATTAAAAATAAATCTATCATAAGTTATTTTCGTGATTTGAATGACTTCATGAAATGTAAACCCAAAATGTTTCAAAAGTGCAACAATTTCATTAAAGCTTAAAAATAACATTTATGTTTTTAACAAGGTGTATTATAAGCCTAATAATAACATTACGCCTTAAAATAAGATTTCAGTCTTAAGCAGTTTCACATCGAGCTTAAAGAAATAAAACAGAAAATAAATTAAATTCCTATATAGAAAAAAATATTTATGTAGTAGTTTTTCATCCATATGCTCTCAAAAAGTATCCTTATGGACTATTTATAATGTGTTTTTTGTCGATTTTAAAGTTTAAGCTACAATGCGATTCATATTAAACGAGCAAAATGATTAAATCAACACAAAGCGACACTCTGCAGGATTTGGTTTAACTGTAATGCTGTTATTTTTCTTGCTCTATCTCTCAGAACATAAGCATCTGAGCATCTGTTCGAGGTTATGATTGTCGCGTGCTTCTCAGATAAACTGGGACTCACTTCATTATAAAGTTTAGGGTGAGTGTGAAAAACACAATAAACCCTCATGAATAAACTTAAGACGAACAGAAAGTGCTTTCATAAATGCAAATCAGTGTTGGACAGGTACCAGGCCCTGCTGATAATAATAATATCATGATAGTAAAGCCAGTTCAGTAATCTATTCAATATAACATCAGTTGTTGTTTAGATTTCATTGCACACAGTGAAAGTCATTTAAAGTGACAGCTGCACATTTTCTCATGTAGAATAGCGTTGCATTGAGTCTTTTTTTGGTATATATATATATATTTTTTTTTGCAATACATATTTATATGACTGATTCGATCAGAGTGAAATCATCTAAATTCTCGGCTCACATACATTGTGTAAAAAACTGTTTATTATAAACTGTAAGCTATTATAAATAATAATAATAATGATAATAAACTCGATCAAAAGACAACACATTTTCTAAAAGCTGATGTTTATACCCATAAATACCCAAAGTTAATTTAGATTTCACCATGTTCATTATTCTGATAATCAGTTGATGCAGAAAAGAAACAGAAAATAAATGTAACTAATTATTATGGGAAATTATATTGAGCCTACTTTGTAGTTTTACACGGTTTCAAAACGCAACACAACATTGAAAAAATAATACACGCTTTTTAATTTTTTTTTAAATTTTTTAAGTTTTTACAATTTATAAGCGGGTTTTTTTATGACGAATTTAAAGTTTCATCAAAAGAAATTCACGCCAGAAAAAAAAAACAATTAGCAGTGCATAAGCGTTAAATCACTTGTGTTTTACTTTCGCTTTATTTCAATATTATTCTCATATCAGATGTTGAATCATAAGCAGTGTCGTGCAAGTTCTCATTTAAACTTCGTCAAATGCAAACACAAATGCGCATCATGCTCAAACCATCGATGACTATTTCTTTCTAACATTTCTACCTGATTTTAAGATCTTTTTACCAAAAATACATCACTGTAAAAAAAATATTTTCCAAAGTTGCAAATAAAACAAAATAATGGAGTAAGCTCCACAATATTTTTTTAGTCTTTCTGCTTCAGAATTTCATGTTCAATCTAGTCGCTCTTTAAAAAATAAAGGTGCTTGAAATGTTCTTCACAGGGATGCCATAGAAGAAGCATTTTCGGTTCCACAAAGAACCATGTCTTCCTTACCTTTTCATAATCTGCAGAACCTTCAAAGGAGCTTTTGTGAAACAGAAAGGTTCTTCAGATGTTAAAAGTTCTTTATGGAACCATTTAGACAAAAAAATGCTTCTTCGATGGCATCACTGTGAAGCACCTTTATTTTTAAGAGCGTCTGCCGTTGAACTCTATTTTACTTATAATTTATCTACGTTTAAGAAAATAATAATAATTCTGGAAATCACTCTGAATTCTCACCTAAACTGTGGTGCCGCGTTGCCAATTTATAAGCGGGTTTTTTTATGACGAATTTAAAGTTTCATCAAAAGAAATTCACGCCAGAAAAAAAAAACAATTAGCAGTGCATAAGCGTTAAATCACTTGTGTTTTACTTTCGCTTTATTTCAATATTATTCTCATATCAGATGTTGAATCATAAGCAGTGTCGTGCAAGTTCTCATTTAAACTTCGTCAAATGCAAACACAAATGCGCATCATGCTCAAACCATCGATGACTATTTCTTTCTAACATTTCTACCTGATTTTAAGATCTTTTTACCAAAAATACATCACTGTAAAAAAAATATTTTCCAAAGTTGCAAATAAAACAAAATAATGGAGTAAGCTCCACAATATTTTTTTAGTCTTTCTGCTTCAGAATTTCATGTTCAATCTAGTCGCTCTTTAAAAAATAAAGGTGCTTGAAATGTTCTTCACAGGGATGCCATAGAAGAAGCATTTTCGGTTCCACAAAGAACCATGTCTTCCTTACCTTTTCATAATCTGAAGAACCTTCATAGAAAGCTTTTGTGAAACAGAAAGGTTCTTCAGATGTTAAAAGTTCTTTATGGAACCATTTAGACAAAAAAATGCTTCTTCGATGGCATCACTGTGAAGCACCTTTATTTTTAAGAGCGTCTGCCGTTGAACTCTATTTTACTTATAATTTATCTACGTTTAAGAAAATAATAATAATTCTGGAAATCACTCTGAATTCTCACCTAAATTGTGGTGCCGCGTTGCCCCGGGCGCTCCGCCGCTCTGGAGGCTGTGCAGAACGGAGCTGTCAAAGTGCGACGCCGCCCAAGAGCCTCCGATGTTGGGGCTCAAGTAATCCGGGTATCCGCGGTGATAGGATCCGCTCAGACCGCGGGAACCGTAGTGCTCCCTCCCTCCGGCGGAGATGTTCAGCGGGCTGGAGTAATTCGCCGTCTCCCTCGCCACCGCGACCCCGGAGCTTAACGGAGGGCTCGTGGAGAACGTGAACCTGGAGACCGGAGAGTGATGTTGGCCGCCGGTGCAGTTGTAAGAGGCGACCGTGTCCGCGCCCGCCTGCGCCCATCCCGAGTGCGCGGACACCGGGCTGCTCAGCTGCGGCGTCTGGAGGTACGGCAGCGCCGGGATCATCGGGGTGACCCGGGTGGGCGTCACGTACACCGGCGAAGCGGCGGCGTTATGGAGGAAACCGGGCTCGTAAGACGCGGGTCCGTGGTTAGCGGTCATCGCTACACCTTGATACATGTCCACAGGTGAGCGATCGCTCCACTCGCGAGGACCGGAGCATCGGCGTCGGTCTTACCGGGCTGAGTTCACCCTGCGCCCGCCGGGAGCATTTTCTGCTTCGCTTGACTTGACGGTAGCAGAGGATGATGAGGGTGGATGGTCTCACTCCTCCCAATCTCTCCGCCTCCAGTAAAGCGCATCTCATTCCTGCTCGGGTCACCGACCTCGTTTACAGGAACAACAACAACACATTCCCATCATGTCTGCGCCACGCATGCAAATCAGGCCCGGTTCTCAAACGAAATCAATTGCACCCTCGGTTAAATCTGTAATAATGACTTTTTTTTTTCAGATTTGACAAACTATCCAGTGCGTTATGTTTTGCGCTCTGGAGATCTTCATTGATTATAACATATCAATAGCTGAAATAGTCTTTATTTGCGCATGTGCATAAGAATTCATTCTGAGATTCCACTTTCAAAAATAAGGATTTAATTGAACTAAATAGGGTCATATAAAAACTTTATAAGTTCTTTAAAAAAGCATATGTTCTTTAAAGAATGCCACAAAAACTGATCTTATAATAAAACATAAAAAAATTAAATTAAATAAATAAATATTAACTAAATAATTTAAAAAATCACACACACACACACACACACACACACACACACACACACACTTAACACTCTCTCTCTCTCTCTCGCTCACACACACACAGACACACACACACACACACACTCTCTCACTCT
>NW_015506128.1:822078-830642 GCF_001515645.1 Sinocyclocheilus grahami | reverse complement strand
ACACACACACACACACACACATACACTCACACTCACACACACTCACACACACACACACATTCCGGTATTGCAAGAAATTAGCATAAATTACAAGAATATATGAAAAATTCACATTTAAAGATGAAACCCACTTGACAGAGACCCTCAATAAACGATTTGATTAAATTACTTAAATGTGACATGATAATTGACAAGCAAATGCGAAGAGAAACAAGAGAAAAGCAGGGAAGGGTTTTAGATCTTTCTGAATTAAAAACACGGATACAGGTATACTCAAATGATTTTATTACAATATTATTTCCTAAGAGTTAAATAAAATATGTGAGTCCAGTCAGATATTAAATTATAACACATCGTAATTGCATGACGATTTTATATATTTTTTTAAATTAAGCTATATACATTTGTGTATGTGAATTTAATAGGTCAGTAAAATAAAGAAAACCTGTATTAGGCCTATATCAATTATAGGCTATACGCATTATTTCTATCATGTCTCACTTTTAAAAGCAAAGCAAAAATCATGTTTTACCAAGGCTAACTAATTCGCATATTTGATGTATTAGTATTACAGTTATATGCAAGCAATATTTAAAAATATTCTATGTATTAATAATAGTGTTTATATTTCTAATATGTGCAGGAAGAGTGATGGATATGATTGATGTCCCGCGCATCACTGACGTCACGCGTCAACATTGCATTGCATTGTTTAAAAAATAAAATAAAATCTAATTGCAAAATCAGAGTTTAGAGTTGTTGGTTTTTGATGCAATGCACCATATAATTTTACTGCTATTCCACTGTATGAAGTAACATATTTTAGGTGTCACAGTTCACTTAATTTTGCTATCCTCACTTACATTTATGAACTATAGTGTCCTGCACCCGCAAGTTAAAAAAAATATATCAAAAATGATATCTGGTGTCTGAAGAATTTTTGGTTTGACTGTAGTGCTAATCTATTCATTGCTACACATTTAGCCTAAAATGCATTAAAACACATGACAAACATCTTCAAGTATTATAATGCATTTTAACTTTGGTTACTATTATTTATGAAAAGATACAATGCATTACAACAAACATTTTGAATATGTTTCTAATGCATTATACACAAAGGCTTTAAGTAAAGTGTTACAAAACGTACAAAACTGCTGATATAAAAACCCAATGCACATCAAGATACACTTTGTAAGGATAAACAAAATAAATGAAAAAAAACTCCTTATTTGAAGGATTTTGTGATACTTTTTAGCAGAAAATGAGTGAATGCATTGGATTTGTGTATTGCAGATAATAGTCTCACACACATCAGTATCACAGAGGATATTATTGATAGTGAGTCCAAAGCAGGGCAGGATGCAGTTTGAGTGAAGCAGGTTCTGGAATACTTGGAAAATCAGCAGATCTCCTCCATATCGCTCCCCGCTTCCTCAGCGGCTCCGTCTCCATCCTCAATGGGAAACTTTCCATGGCTGCTGCTGCTGGCCTGTGATCCCAGGCACACGTCTGATAATCGAGCCTCTGGTCAACGTGAAGTCCTCTGCTCCTCTACAATACAAGTGTTATATTAGAGAGGCTCTGAGATCAAGCAGATGATTTCATATTCACTGCTGTTTCTTAGAATTTATTGTCCCTTTTCAGCATCATATAAAATTAATACACAAATGCATTGATAATAATTTAATAAAACTGACATAAGTGATGTTGTTAGATGAAACTGCTGATCAACAACATCAATAAAGTAGAAGGCAGGAATTTTGCATCATCTGCTGAAACTATCAAATTTAAATCAATTTACAAAAGAAGATTACTATGTTACAAAAAAACAGAAATGGTTCAGAGGTCCATAATTTTATATTTATCCGACTTAGTATATACACATTTTAAAGAAAATGTAAGTGGTATTTGCAACAAGCACAACGCTTGGGTGTTGTGGGTGGTTGCTAGGGTGTTGCTAAATTGTTCTCAGTCGCTTTTAATGTGCTACTATGTGGTTGCCAGGGTATTGTTATGCAGTTGCAAAGATGCTCCAAGTCATTTTTAATTTGTTGCTATGAAGTTGCTAGGGTATTTTGGGAATCAGCTAAAGAAACATTTGCTAAAGTGTTTTTATAAAGTTGCCATATTATTCTTGGTGGTTGCCAGGGCGTTGCTATGCAGGTGCTACGAGGTTCCAAATAATATTTAATGTGTTGCTATGCCATTTTTAGGGTGTTGTGGGAGTTAAGGTGTTGCTATGCAGTTGCTAAAGTGCTCTGAGTGTTTTTATGAAGTTGCCATATTATTCTTGTTGGTTGTCAGGGTGTTGCTATGCAGGTGTTACGAGGTTCCAAATAATATTTAATGTGTTGCTATGCCATTTTTAGGGTGTTGTGAGAGTTGAGGTGTTGCTATGCAGTTGCTAAAATGTTCCAAATTGTATTTAGTGTGCTGCTATGTGGTTGCCATAGTATTGTGGGCTGTTTGATCGCATCACATGAGCACTAGTACTAATGACTACTGATTTAGAAAACACGTCTAATAAAACAAAAGGAGGATTAAAACATTTCTATGATCATCATCACTGATGTTTTCTTGTCACATATGCTTTTTATATCTATCCATTTATTGCTAGAAGAGATGTCTATGAATGTGTGTGTGTTTGTGTGAGGCATGTGAATTATCTGAACGTTGGGCTCAGAAGCGCCTGTGTAATTCGTTCTGGGCCAGACAACTGTCAGAGTGAGTATGAACGAGGTGACGAAGATGAGAGCAGATAGAGATAGAGACGGGGAGAAACAACAGATAGTAGATGAGACCGACTGTGAGGGGAGGAGTGTGTGTTTGTTGGAGACCTGAACGTGTTGCAAGACGGAAAATCAAAATGGTGGAATGTGATCTAATAAATATCAGCATCTTTCTGTCTGCAAACCTGGAGTTCAGACTCTGTAGCATTTAAAGAGAAAAAAAAGACACTTTACACAAGTATAATGCAAACTGTGTGTTATATTTACATGTACATTGCATGCATTTCTGGGTTTCCTTCAAAGCTACAAATATGTTGATAGTTAAACTAACTTGCAGTGTTTTTGACATGAAGACACGTGGTTGCTAAGGTGTTCAGAGTGGTTTTAGTGTGTTGCTATGCAGTTGTTAGGGTGTTCTAGACAGATGCCAAGGTGTTGCTATGTGATTGCTTTCGTGTTCTGAACTTCATTTAGTATATCATGTTGCTATGCAGTTGCTATGGTGTTCTGCAAGAGGTAGGTTCTAGGGCATTGCTATATGGCTGCTAGGGTGTTGCTATGAAGGTAATAGTGTGTTTTAGTGTGTTGCTATGCAGTTGCCAAGGTGTTGCTATGTGATTGTTTATGTTTTCCAAGCTTGTTACAACATTTAGTTGCTATGGTGTTCTACGAAGGTAGGTTCTTGGGCATTGCTATATGGTTGCCAGGGTGTTGCTATGCAGGTACTGTATTCTTAGTGTGTTGCTATGCAGTTGCTATGGTGTTCTAGGTAGGTTCTAGGGCATTACTATATGGTTGCCAGGGTGTTGCTATGCAGTTGCAACTTACATTGCACTCAAGGTATACATTTTATTAAGTTCATGCATGCTTTCCTTGCTTCTTTATAACCTGGGTTTCCTTTGATGCTATGAATATGTTGATATTTTAACTTTAACTCACAGTATTTTGAAGTGCATTTGCATTCTAACACATTTTGCAATGCAACTGCATAGCTAGAAGCCTTTGAATTCATGTACTTGCATATGTTTGGCCCTGAGGCCTCGCCAATGCACTCCTGACATGAAGGCAGTCCAAAATAAAGGCAGCAATATGATGCATTATTATTTAGCCATTCTCTGATGGATGCATGTCCTTGTGTGGCTCTGTGCAGACTCTTGGGCTCAGGACAGGGTCGGTGGCCCCGTGTGGCCCCTCTTCCTCTGGGTCAGAGCGCAGCCAGACCCCCTGTCTCCAGGAAGAGCATTTCAAAAGAGCATCCATCGGAGGATCAGACGGAAAACACTGACAGAATGAGACTTGGACACTGAGGACAAAACCTGAGAAATGAGGAAACAGCTCAAAACAAGTGACACACACACACACACACACAGCCAGACTGAGAAATGTGTTTGAATGATGATAACTCAAAGGAACATGTAAGCGTGCTCAACCGTATGTTTCATTCCTACATACGGTTCATTAAAGTACCAACTTTGCCTCAGCGGTTTCTCCTTAAATACCTGAGGAGATCGAAAAGCAGACACAAATGAGTCAATACTTGTCATACAGTAAGAGTTCAGAGATGTGAAATGAATGTGAAAGCAGCTTAGAACATTTATTTGAAAATCCAATTTGTGATTTTTCCTTTCTTCTGGGAATGTGTGTAAGTGTAAAGATAATTATTTTTCTGAGATTTCTTTTTCATTTTCTGCTATGCTAGAGTATTATGGGTGGTTGCTATGGTGTTGCTCATGTGCTCCGAGTGGCATATACTGTTGCTATGGTGTTCTTGGTTGCTAGGGTGTTGCTATGCAGATACTTAGGGTGTTCTGAGTGGTTTTTAGTGTATTGCTATGCAGTTGCTGATATGTTTTGAATGGCATTTAATGTGTTGCTGTGGCGTTCTAGGGCATTGCTACTGTATATGTGTTGCTAGGGTATTGCTATGAAGGTATTTAAAAAAATCTACAGTTCACCCCACATTTCTTTCATTGCACACAGGACACTTTATACTCTCTGCACTTTACAGACTTCACAGTCTTTTGCACCTATGTCATATGATACTGCTGCTATCTGTCTTGTAGCTTACAAATGCCTTTATACTCAGAACTTCAAAATGTTTACATATTTTGGATGCATATTTGCACTTTACAAATTGTTTACATATATTTGGACGTATATTTGTACATTAACAAAGTTCACTGTTTACATTTACTCATGTATATTCATTCAGAAGTTTTACAAGATTTATTTACTTGGTCTATATATATATATATATATATATATATGTTTAGTACAAGTACACTGCTTTTACCTGCATACAAAAATCTGTTTTATTATATTGCACTGACTACGGATATTTTTATTTTTATACAAACTTCTATATTGCATTGACAATGTAAACACTTGATGAGAGAGATAATAAACGGTATTTCGATTCCTCTGTATGTCTGCACATATGGTGGCATTGACAAATAAAAAACCTTGAAATTAGGGAGTTCCGAGTGGTTTTTAGTGTGTTTCTAAGCAGTTGCCAGGGTGTTGCTTTGCAGTTGATGATGTCTTTTGAATGGCATTTAATGTGTTGCTGTGGCGCTCTAGGTAGGTTCTAGGGTATCGCTACTTTATATGGTTGCTAGGGTGTTGCTATGCAGGTACTAGGGTGTTCTGAATAATTTTTCTGAATAGTTGCTATGCAATTGCCAGATTATTGCTATGTAGTTGCTGATGTGTTGTGCGTGACATATACTACGTTGCAATGCAGTTGCTATGGTGTTCTGGGCTGTTGCTATGGTGTTCTGATCCTGTGTTACTATACAGTTACTAGGGAATTGTGTGTGGTTGCTATGCAGTTGCTAGGCTGTTCTGAATACTTGTTTTAATGTCTAGGCAAAAAGTGATCTTAAAGACCTCAAATGAATCCCACCTCTGACTGAAGATCTTTTCTGATGCAGCAGACATGTTTGACCTTTGTTTGTTTGTTGGCATCTCGTGTGTATGTGATGAAATTAAGAGCGATCAATGACCGTCTCTCTCCGGTACGATCTCTGCTCTTATCTGGACAGCGTCTTATCTCGCTGAACCAATCCTCTCAGAATCAGACCGACAGAGAGCCGTGTGAGTGTCTATAGACAGAGGCGCTCAAGTGTGAGTGTGTTTGATCACTGATATCTGTCACTGTGTACATGAGTGTGTGTGTGTGTGTGTGTGTGTGTGTGTGTGTTTGCAGAGCTGCTCTGATCACCTCATCACATCTACAAGTGTGACAGAACTGAAGAGGATTATCGGATTACAATCTGAACAATCACACGGGAAGTTGCTAAGAATTGTGCTCCGACTTGCAAACATGAGATCTTCATTATCTAATAAATGCAAAACAAATGGAGACTTTGGGTCTCCAGCTTTTCAAAATGTTCTCTTGCAAATAATCTTAAGTTTCTCCTCGGGAGTTTCAGATGAGATCTCAACAATGACTCAAACTGTGCTCAGGTTTATCAAGACACCAGTAAGAGTTCAGAGATGTGAAATGAATGTGAAAGCAGCTTAGAACATTTATTTGAAAATCCAATTTGTGATTTTTCCTTTCTTCTGGGAATGTGTGTAAGTGTAAAGATAATTATTTTTCTGAGATTTCTTTTTCATTTTCTGCTATGCTAGAGTATTATGGGTGGTTGCTATGGTGTTGCTCATGTGCTCCGAGTGGCATATACTGTTGCTATGGTGTTCTTGGTTGCTAGGGTGTTGCTATGCAGATACTTAGGGTGTTCTGAGTGGTTTTTAGTGTATTGCTATGCAGTTGCTGATATGTTTTGAATGGCATTTAATGTGTTGCTGTGGCGTTCTAGGGCATTGCTACTGTATATGTGTTGCTAGGGTATTGCTATGAAGGTATTTAAAAAAATCTACAGTTCACCCCACATTTCTTTCATTGCACACAGGACACTTTATACTCTCTGCACTTTACAGACTTCACAGTCTTTTGCACTAATGTCATATGATACTGCTGCTATCTGTCTTGTAGCTTACAAATGCCTTTATACTCAGAACTTCAAAATGTTTACATATTTTGGATGCATATTTGCACTTTACAAATTGTTTACATATATTTGGACGTATATTTGTACATTAACAAAGTTCACTGTTTACATTTACTCATGTATATTCATTCAGAAGTTTTACAAGATTTATTTACTTGGTCTATATATATATATATATATATATATATGTTTAGTACAAGTACACTGCTTTTACCTGCATACAAAAATCTGTTTTATTATATTGCACTGACTACGGATATTTTTATTTTTATACAAACTTCTATATTGCATTGACAATGTAAACACTTGATGAGAGAGATAATAAACGGTATTTCGATTCCTCTGTATGTCTGCACATATGGTGGCATTGACAAATAAAAAACCTTGAAATTAGGGAGTTCCGAGTGGTTTTTAGTGTGTTTCTAAGCAGTTGCCAGGATGCAGTTGTGCAGTTGCTGATATGTTTTGAATGGCATTTAATGTGTTGCTGTGGCGTTCTAGGGCATTGCTACTGTATCTAGGGTATTAGGGTATTGCTATGAAGGTATTTAAAAAAATCTACAGTTCACCCCACATTTCTTTCATTGCACACAGGACACTTTATACTCTCTGCACTTTACAGACTTCACAGTCTTTTGCACCTATGTCATATGATACTGCTGCTATCTGTCTTGTAGCTTACAAATGCCTTTATACTCAGAACTTCAAAATGTTTACATATTTTGGATGCATATTTGCACTTTACAAATTGTTTACATATATTTGGACGTATATTTGTACATTAACAAAGTTCACTGTTTACATTTACTCATGTATATTCATTCAGAAGTTTTACAAGATTTATTTACTTGGTCTATATATATATATATATATATATATATGTTTAGTACAAGTACACTGCTTTTACCTGCATACAAAAATCTGTTTTATTATATTGCACTGACTACGGATATTTTTATTTTTATACAAACTTCTATATTGCATTGACAATGTAAACACTTGATGAGAGAGATAATAAACGGTATTTCGATTCCTCTGTATGTCTGCACATATGGTGGCATTGACAAATAAAAAACCTTGAAATTAGGGAGTTCCGAGTGGTTTTTAGTGTGTTTCTAAGCAGTTGCCAGGGTGTTGCTTTGCAGTTGATGATGTCTTTTGAATGGCATTTAATGTGTTGCTGTGGCGCTCTAGGTAGGTTCTAGGGTATCGCTACTTTATATGGTTGCTAGGGTGTTGCTATGCAGGTACTAGGGTGTTCTGAATAATTTTTCTGAATAGTTGCTATGCAATTGCCAGATTATTGCTATGTAGTTGCTGATGTGTTGTGCGTGACATATACTACGTTGCAATGCAGTTGCTATGGTGTTCTGGGCTGTTGCTATGGTGTTCTGATCCTGTGTTACTATACAGTTACTAGGGAATTGTGTGTGGTTGCTATGCAGTTGCTAGGCTGTTCTGAATACTTGTTTTAATGTCTAGGCAAAAAGTGATCTTAAAGACCTCAAATGAATCCCACCTCTGACTGAAGATCTTTTCTGATGCAGCAGACATGTTTGACCTTTGTTTGTTTGTTGGCATCTCGTGTGTATGTGATGAAATTAAGAGCGATCAATGACCGTCTCTCTCCGGTACGATCTCTGCTCTTATCTGGACAGCGTCTTATCTCGCTGAACCAATCCTCTCAGAATCAGGCCGACAGAGAGCCGTGTGAGTGTCTATAGACAGAGGCGCTCAAGTGTGAGTGTGTTTGATCACTGATATCTGTCACTGTGTACATGAGTGTGTGTGTGTGTGTGTGTGTGTGTGTGTGTGT
>NW_015506128.1:819712-821390 GCF_001515645.1 Sinocyclocheilus grahami | reverse complement strand
AAAGTGGGGACTCTCCATAGGCGTAATGGTTTTTATACTGTACAGACCGTATATTCTATTGCCCTACACCAAACCTACCCCTCACAGGAGACTTTCTGCTATTTCAGATTTTCAATACACTCCATTCTGTGTGATTTATAAGCGTTTTGAAAAGTGGGGACATGGGGTAATGTCCTGAAAAGTCACCTTCTCCTTGTAATACCTATGTTATACCTTTGTCATTATACAAATTTATGTCCTCATTTGTCACAAAAACGTGCACACACACTCACACACACACACACACACACACACACACACACACTCTCTCTCTCACACACACACTCACACTCACACACACGTTGGATATTTATTGCCAATATTAGCGCAATCGCAGTTGTGACACGTCGTCATAATCAGGTTTTGTGTGGTTTTGTGCTATTAGCGAGGGCCTCATGACCTCTGACCAGCTCCAGTTATACAAAACCACTAATAAAAACTTCAAAACCCCACTGTATATCCATACATTTGTTCAACTTTATGCTGTATTTTGATCCTGTGGAGCTTAAATCTGGCCTTGACCAGATAATGATGATGTAATAAAATCATTCATCACATGACTGAAGTTCTGAGTCCAGAGGATCATTACTTGCTTTGCTTTTCTCAAGAGATCTGACTGAGTTCTCATATTAGATCTGTTTCAGATGTTTCTTCTCAAATACTTGAAGAGACAGAAAAACACACAAATGAGTCACTGGTTGTCATTCAGTAAGAGAAAATTATTATAAATAATAATAATAATAACGGCAAAAACACACCACAAAATTACTAAAATTAGAAATTAGAAAACGAATAAATATTAGTAAATATATAAAGATTAAATATTTAAATATTAAAATTTATTTAATGAAATTTATAATAAATTAATAAATATTAAATACTAAATATAATTTAGTATTTAATACTAAAAATGACAGAAAATAACTAAACTGAAACAGAAATAAAAATTTATAAAACATAAATAGACATTTTAAAATAAACATTTTATTTTAAAAACTATAACACCACTACAAAATTACTAAAACTTAAAAAAATACATTTGTGTGTATTTGTGGGATAATTTACATATAAATGTAAATTAAATTAATAATAAGTTGATAAATATTAAACACTAAATATAGTATCAATAATACAAATTATTCAATATAATTGAACTGAAACAGGAATAAAAATAAAATTACAAAAACACTACAAAATTACTAAAACTTAAAAACTTAAAAAATAAAACTAATAAATATTAATACATATATAAATATTACACAAACACAGATATAAATTAAAATAAAGTACTAATAAATTAATAAATATTAAATACTAAATATTTCATTTGAAAATAAAAATTTACAAAAATTCATAAAGAATTCATAGACATATTTAAAAAATGTTTTAATAAAAATGACAAAAACACACTACTAAAACTTAAAATAAAATGAAAACATAAAATGTAAAAATAAAATCTATTAAATAAATATGAATAAATATATAAATAAATATGAAAAATAAATTCATATTAAATCCATAAATATAAAAAAATACTATAATAGTTTATTAACGATACTAAAATAACATGGTTTATGGGCGCGCACACAATAATAGGAAATAATAGCACAGAGGAGTGTCTCAATTCAGCAGGTCATAC
>NW_015506128.1:818665-818959 GCF_001515645.1 Sinocyclocheilus grahami | reverse complement strand
ACACACACACACACACACACACACACACTCACACACAAACACACAGTCAACAATCATACGTGTCAAAATAAGAGGCTTGTGGAGGATCCTCTGAACAATAGAACTCCACAGACTGGGCTCTTATCAGTCTGAGCTCTTATCCAGACTGTCTCTGTTAGTCTAAACCCCCTTGAGCTCCGCCGGACCCCTTATCATCTCAGGCCCGGCTGACGTCAGGCTCCTGCAGATAGAGCCGGGGCCCGCTGAGCTGTGGGAATCGCCACACGAGGCCAAACCAGCGTCCAGAACCCACAC
>NW_015506128.1:816991-818087 GCF_001515645.1 Sinocyclocheilus grahami | reverse complement strand
TCTTTATTTTGACACTTATCAAACGCTCCATAAAATATTGTTTAAAATAACAGAAAAGCAAAGACATTCATAATGTGACTCATCATTGGAGATCATCTCTATAATATCCAGTTTTTACAGCACTGAGTCATACATTCCAGCAGTGTGTAAACGGGCAGACAGCAGGTTAACATGGAAAAATGAGCTGAAACTGATTGTTCACGCGTTCTGCAAACACAGTCTCGTTCTTTATATCTAATGTGTTTGTGTTACTACAGCGGTAACAGCCATCTCCTCCAGGACTCAAGGGGGCGATAGAGTTTCCTTCAAACATCTGTGCCATTAAACTCAAGGAGCTGAAGGTTCCTTCACACTCCCATCTTAACTGCAGTTGCTCAGCTTGTATGGCTCTGGAAATACAGATCTGGACGCTGTAATATTCCCGGGTCATTGAACTGTCAATGATTTTTAACATCGGCGAAGAGTTTGCAACTGATTGCTATACATTTGAAATCTTTGCAGAAGGGAAAAATCATTGACAATTCATGCTGTTAAGACACCTCTCTCTCTCTCTCAAAAAATAAAATAAAATAAAAAAATAAAAAAATAATTTTTTTTTTTTAACAAAAATAAATTAAGTAAATTGTAATATGTAAAAATTACATGTTATATATAAAGTATATACTGCATATTTACAATCATAGCAAACAATTCAATAACACAATACATATATTTATTAATAATACATATAATAAAAGTTAAGTTAAAAAGCAATATATGTTAATATTTAATAATTATTTATACAAGTATATATATATTTTAAAATAAAAATAAATTAATTGCAATATTTACTGTCATAGCATATATATTCTGTATAAATACAAATTTTTGCAGGTAATTTTTTTAAATAAAAAAATACTGTTTCATAAGAAAAAATAATGACACAATTAACTTTTTCTTATTAATATAAAATAAAAATAAAATAATGTAAAATAAAAAGCGTTTTATTAAAAATTTTATATTTGCATTATATAATTTTTTTCGAAATAAATAAAAATTAAATAACTTGTATTTGTATATACAGTGGGGCAAATAAGTATTTGATACACTGCCGATT
>NW_015506128.1:813898-814105 GCF_001515645.1 Sinocyclocheilus grahami | reverse complement strand
CCAAAGCGACTTACAAATGAGGACAATGGAAGCAATCAAAACCAAAAAAAGGGCAATGATACGCAAGTGCTATAAGTCTCAGTTAGCATAACGCAGTACATGTAGCAAGGTTTTGTTTTTAAAATCATATAATAAATAAAAAACAGATAGACCTTTTTTTGATTTTGTTAATTGTATAATAAATAAAAAGAAAACAAAGATAGAATA
>NW_015506128.1:806527-813584 GCF_001515645.1 Sinocyclocheilus grahami | reverse complement strand
TTGAATTTTATGCGAGCAGCTATTGGTAGCCAGTGCAAATTGAACAAACAATGTTTGACATGCATTCTTTTTGGCTCATTAAAAATGTATCTTGCTGCAGAGTTCTGGATTAATTGTAAAGGTTTGATAGAAGTGGCTGGAAGACCTGCCAAGAGAGCATTGCAATAGTCAAGTCTGGACAGAACAAAAGCTTGAACAAGGAGTTGTGAAGCATGTTACGAAAGAAAGGGCCTGATCTTCTTGATGTTGAATAAAGCAAATCTGCAGGACTCGACAGTTTTAGCAATGTGGTCTGAGAAAGCCAGCTGATCATCAATCATAACTCCAAGGTTTCTTGCTGTTTTTGTAGGAGTTATGGTTGATGTGCCTAACTGGATGGTGAAATTGTGATGAAACGATGGGTTTGATGGAACCACAAGCAGTTCTGTCTTGGCAAGGTTGAGTTGAAGGTGATGGTCCTTCATCCAGCAAGAAATGTCTGTTAGATATGCTGAGATGCGAGCAGCTATCGTCGGATCATCAGGATGGAATGAGAGGTAGAGTTGAGTGTCATCAGCATAGCAGGGATATGAAAAGCCTTGTTTCTGAATGACAGAACCTAATGATGCCATGTAGACAGAGAAGAGAAGTGGTCCTAGTACTGAGCCCTGAGGCACCCCAGTAGTTAGATGTTGTGACTTGGACACCTCACCCCTCTAAGATATCTTAAATAAGATACCTTATTTAAAATGTATATTTAAATGCAATCCCTTAACTTAGGATTTCTCAAATAGTAATGAATAATAATTAAGTAAATTACACATGTATTATGGTTAAGTGAAACAAAAACCATTTAAAAACATTTTCGTTATTTGAAGTTTCGCTACTTTAAAAAAATATATTTGATTTCAGCTAGTTGCCAAGGCAACATTTTTTTTTAACATTTTCATTTAGTTTTACTTGAAATACTAAAATAACCAAAACTGAAATAAAGATTAAAAACTATACAGAGATAATAAAAAGCAAAAACTAATAAAAATGACAAAACAACATTTCTAAAACATTAAAATTAATATAGCAAAATCTAGAAATAAAAACCTAAAAAAATGAAAACTAACAGTATGTCAATGATAATACAATAATAAATAACTCCTATAATTAAATCATAAATATTAAATCAATAATTAATTATACGTCTTTATAATAAATACTTTTAAAATAAAACAATTAGCAATTAGTTAATAATTAATAATTAATTTGAAAATACAAAAAAAGCAAAATATTACACTTACTAAAATGAAATTATATATATATACTGTATATATGTAAATATAGATGTATTTATATATATATATATATATATATACATATATATATATAATGTATTTTTATTAAAAAATAATCAAGAAAAAATGTGAAAACACAATATAAGATGCCATGACAGCAACCAAGTTTAAAGCATTAAAAAAAAAAGTGTTTACCTGCATGTCATGTGACCGTCATCAGAGGACTGGTAACATGTGAATGCGTTGTTAAACTATTGAAATATTAACTTAAAATTTCTAGGGAAACTTTGAGTATATATTTTAGGCCAAAGTGGTTCAGCAGACAAAAAAGTTTGGGAATATCCCTACTGTACATAAACGAAAGAAAGGTCCCGATGCAAATGAAGAGCTGTTTAAAAATGATCCTGAGAAACTGAAACATTGACTGACATTATAAATGCAGAATAGGGCTCCGTCCCACCCAACGCCTCACTTGCATGTGGTCACGCCTTCCTCGTCTTCTCATCAGAGAAAAACATCATAAGGAGAGTTTGAGAGCGGAGCTGATAAGAGCCCAGCGCTCCATTAGTCTCTCTAATTAGTTTGGAAGGGTTTCAGAGTTCAGCTTCACATTGACCAAACGCCACTGCAGAGTAAACTGACAGAACCAAACACTGCACAGACATCAGTGTGTGTGTGTGTGTGTGTGTGTGTGTGTGTGCATTACAGTGCTGCTTCTGCTTGTAATCTAGTGTGCTGTCTATATATAGCTGCTCTCTAACTAAACCTCATCAGTTATGGATTCAGAATGCTTGACACACACACACACACACACACACACACACACACACACACACACACACAAAACACAGAAAAAATATAAAAAATAAAAACATATGAAAAAAAACTATAATAGTATCTGAATGATAATCACACACACACACAAACCACAGAGAAAATCTAAAAAATTAAAACATATGAATGAAAACTATAATAGTATCTGAATGATACTAAAATAACACTTAGAATCAGCATAAATCTGTTCATTGTGAACATTTATTCAGTAAAAGTATGAACATGGTAAAAAATACAGCTATTAAATACATTCAGTTAGTTCAAATGTATGAGATTGAAACAAATTCAGTTTATTGACAATACATATGTAAACCTGGTTATTGTGAATTTGAATCACAGTCAGTTTATTAGTACTATTACAGAAATCTGACCTGTTCCAGTTATGTATGGCAAATATGCATCAGATTAAGTTAGCCCTATGTTTTAGAAATTGAATAAAATAGTCAGTTTATAGTTTGTATAAATATAGTTTATATAATTAAGTAATTTCAAGTTATTTTAATGAATATTTAAATATATCAGAATTAATTTTAGTTAGATATTAAACATTTGTCCATCATCTTGGATGAGTTTATGTTGAGCAATGCATCTTTTCTCTGAAGGATAATATGCCAGAGGAAAAGATCTTAGAAACAAGACATCCTGAGTGTGTCTACGCTTCCTAAAAATGCTGCCTATGTGGTTTTTGGAGCACGTGTCCAAGTGTGGCCTTCAAAATTAGACTAATAGTTTACTTTAAAAAAAGAAAGTAGGGCACTTGAAAGCTTCATTGTAACACGACGTGCATCACTGATATAATGAGGAAAGAGGAGGAAACTTTAAAGAGGGTCATCAGTGTTTACCTGGCCAGTTCAAGACCCGAGTGTGAACTCACTGAGTCCACAGAGGAAAATCACACACACACACACACACACACACACACAACATGAAGAGGATTCTGCTCACCTCATTTAACATTTTAAAGGAACACTCCACTACTTTTGAAAATAGGCTCATTTTCCAACTCCCCTAGAGTTAAACAGTTGAGTTTTACTGTTTTCGAATCCATTCAGCCGATCTCTGGGTCTGGCGGTAGCATTTTTAGCTGTAGCTTAGCATAGATCATTGAATCTGATTAGACCGTTAGCATCTCGCTCAAAAATGACCAAAGAATTTCGATATTTTTCCCATTTAAAACTGGACTCTTCTGTAGTTACATCGTGTACTAAGACCGACGGAAAATGAAAAGTTGTGATTTTCTCGGCCGATATGGCTAGGAACTATACTCTCATTCCGGCGTAATAATCAAGGAACTGTGCTGCCGTACCATGAGTGCAGCAGGCGCAATGATATTTACGCAGCGCCTGAAAATAGGCTAACTTCCATCAACATAACCAACGTGACCACCTGCTTGCACAGGGAGCATGCTGGGGACTATTTTCAGGCGCTGCGTAAATATCATTGCGCCTGCTGCACTCATGGTACGGCAGCACAGTTCCTTGATTATTACGATAGTCAATAGTTAATAATAGTCTTTCCACTGGAAACAGAAGTAGCATATACCACAAAACAGTGTGTATATCAAAGGTTTGGAGTCAGTAAGATTAAAAATAAAGAAAAAAAAGAAAGAATACTTTTATTGATCAATGATGCATTAAATTGTTCAAAAGTGACTGTGAAGACATTAGAGATTTCTATTTAAAATAAATGCTGTTCTTTTGAACTTTCTATTCATCTGTGAATCTTGAACAATAAAATGCATCACAGTTTCCACAAAAATGTGAAACAGCACAACTGTTTTCAACATTGATAATAATAAATGTTTCTTGAGCAGCAGATCAACATATTATACTGATTTCTGAAGATCATGTGACACTGAAGACTGGAGTAATGATGCTGAAAATACAGCTGCGCATCACAGAAATAAATTACAGTTTAACAGATATTCACACAGAAAACAGATATTTTAAATTGTAATAATATTTCACAATTTTTACAGTATTTTTGATCAAATTAATGCGGTCTTGGTGAGCAGAAGAGACTTCTATTAAAAACATTATAAAATCTTAATGACCCCAAACTTTAATTTGAACGGTAATGTGGGAGTACATGTGTATATTAAGTCATTTATTTAATAAGTAATCAATATTATTTTGTCAGAATACTGAGATACTTTTGAATGGGCATCAATGGAGAACAATGCTTTGTTTTTTGAAAATTTGATCTATATTGCAAATTTTATCCAAATTTTACTTCTCTTCACATCAGTAAAAGACTATTGACCTTCCAAAACCGTCAAAAGAACTGAACATCATGATAATCATTTGGCTAATATATATACAGTATATATATATATATACAAAAGTGTGGGATCAGAAGGATTTTTAATGTTTTTTAAAGAAGTCTCTTCTGCTCATCAAGGCTGCATTTATTTGATCAAAAATACAGTAATCTTGCAAAATGTTATTACAATATAAAATAATGGTTTCTATTTTAATATCTTTTAAAATATATTATATTTCTGTGATGCAAAGCTGAATTTCCATCATCATTACTCCAGTATAAAGTGTCACATGATCTTCAGAAATCATTCTAATATGCTGATTTATTATTAGAACGAATTATTCAAAACGAACGGCGTCTTTAAGCATCACAGAAAAACTGTAAAACATTGAAGTGACTTATACAGAGCCTGAGTGATTCATATTAGCGTATTCAAATTAGTAATGCCACTTAATATATTTTATTTGATGGAATCTTTGTGTTAAACTGTTTCTCAGGAGCTACAAATACTTATTGGATACTTGTACTTTGATATAATGTTGATGATTCTTTAAAGCATATCTTTAAGGGCTGAGTTTGTTTCTCTACTAAATTTACAGTTTTATTTCTATATTCTGAAGGGATTTACTGAGGGCTTTGTTTATATATCATTCACTTGATTTTATTTTTGCACTTGATCTATTTGTGTCTATAGACTGCAATTATAATAAAGCCCGTTTTCTCAAAATGAGTTTTTTTCTCCACTACAGTAACACTTACATACACCAAAAGTTACTTAAGTTAAGTTAAGTTACTTTAAGTTGGCCTAACATTTTAATCCTAAAACAGCTGAAAATGTTTTTTTTTCTTTCTGGCTGTTGGTAGTATTTTCTGATTTGTGATAAAAAAGAGAAATTCTAAATCTTCTCTGTACCAAAAACCTTTAGAATTAACCAAGTTTTTGCACGAAAAGTTTACAAACATAATATTTTACGTTTATATATACTTTACAAGAAAATACTTATCAGCAGACGCTCCCTTACCAAAGCAATGTTATGTCATTTGCAAGAGCTTGTTTAAAACAGAAGTACAATAATTGAAATGATTAATTAATTAATTTATTTATTTATTTATGGAGCCTGAGTGATTGACATATTAAATATCCAGGCTGCCAAAAATATTTACATTAATTTCCCCTTAAAACATTTAATTTTCTACGTTTGTTTTACTTGATATTGTTTTTTATTTCTCCTTTTTGCATTATTACCACTGGTTTTATTTTCTTGCAACTTCTTTCATATGCATGTAGGTAAACATTTATGTACAGCATTCGATTTATGTGCTACTGTATATAAATACATCTTTACTTAGATAAAAATGCATAAAAAACTATTTTATTTGCAACAGTGTTGCATACTGTATTCAGGCAACTATCTGTTTAAAGCAGCAGGCAGAATGCAGTAAACACAATGCTAGTATTTCATCATTCTAACTAAAACAGAAAGACAGGGAGCGTCTCGTGTCGGTGTGAGTTCAGGCCTCTATCAGGCTGTTTACTGTGTTATCATGGTGTTGTGCTGACTGAAGGACACATCTGACTTCAACGAGTCTCAGCCAGCAGCGCTCTAAACTAGAGATGCACCGATTGCAATTTTCTTGGCCGATTCCGATTTCTGAATTTATGTTAGTGTGATCTGCCGATACCGATTTTTGCCGATTCCCGATTTTCTTTCTAAAGTACTATAATTGACAGCATATACAAACAAAAATCTACTTTTCTTCAACACAAAGTTTTATTTTCATAAAAAAAAACAAGTAAAAAGTAATTATGTGGGTTCAATTCCCAGGAAACACACATACTGGTAAAAGATGTATAGTCTGAATGCACTGTAAGTCACTTTGGATGAAAGCGTCTGCTAAATGCATAAATAATATATTCTGAAGGTTTTTACTGAGGGGTTTGTTCATAATTAATTCACCTTATTTTATTCTTGCACTAAATATACTTGATTTTATAGATTTCAATGACAGTATCTTTAAAGTCTAGTTTCTCTAAATTAGTTTTTTCCTTCACATCAGCAACACTTACATACACCAAATTTTACAGTTTTTTTAAAACCGGTTTTTACTGATGGGTTTGTTCATATATCATTTGCCTAGTTTTATTATTGCACTTAATTTATTTGTGTCTGCAGATTTCAATTACAATACATATCTTTAAAAGCTGGTTTTCTCAAATTTAATTTTTTTCTCCACTTCAGCAGCATTTGCATGCACCAAACTTAACAGTTTTATTCCGATCTGTGTTTAGATTTTTTTTTTTTTACCAAGGGGTTTGTTTATATATCATAGGGCTGAAATTATGCAACAGTTTATTCTGATTTTTTTTTTTTTTACAGTATTTTCTGCTTTATGGAGTGATAAAAAATGAAATCCAAATTCCCTTCTGTAAAAACTTTTTCCTAATATGACAACAAAATCAAACAAGAAATTTGAACCTGGCTTTATCCATGTGTTTAGATTTATCTTTTGGAAATTTACACAAATTAGCTGATATTTAATTAGATAAAAGCATAGACAAAGCATTTCAAAATACAAACAATGTGTGGAATTCTTATAATCAGTCGACTGGCTAAGTTATGATAATATCTGTTAGCTAGTACTTTAGCATTTATCTCTTGGTCATTTGTGTCTCATTGAGAAGGATCACGTCTCCT
>NW_015506128.1:803643-805385 GCF_001515645.1 Sinocyclocheilus grahami | reverse complement strand
AACAACAGCACAAATAAATGCTATAGAATAAAGAGAGCTATGAAAAAATACGTTTTTCAGATTAAGTAAGTTTTTATTCAGTTAAGAAATACTACAGAAATTAAAGTAATCAAATGTAAAATAACACATTCAGAGTTATTTTACATTTGATTACTTTAATTTCTGTAGTCTTCATTGTAAAAATTAAATACAGATTAATGCTTACCATTAAAGTTATAAAACGTATGGAGTCAAGAGCAGAAAGTGATTTTCTTTGTCTTTTGTTCTTTGATTAACATGACAGACAGCAGCAGGTATATTGGACTGCGTCCCTTTAAGAGTTTATCCACGGACCCAATATACTGTTACATAACATGCCTTCTCTTTCTCAACTATTTAACGTTCCAAAACTGACTGTGTTTAACTGGATACTCGCCAAGACGGGCATTTTGACATAATTTTGTATGTGTTTGACCGTTTTAGCGCAGTTAGCCACTCATCTTGGTATTTGTGGCTCACAAGCTGTTTGAGACTGAGCGTAGCTTGTGCGCTCCACTAATATAGATCAGTGGTGGTGTGCGCGCGTTTGGTGTAAGCGTGAAACCTGCGGGAATGACTAAAATAATGCGCAATACAAGCACTATTTAACCGGAGCGAAATGAGACGTGTGTGAGAGAGAAGGGGTCGTCGGAGAGAAGAGAGCGAGAATGTGCGGCTGATGTTATTGCCTGTGCCGCTGGTAACAAAATGTATCGGCTCGAAATCGGAAAGAAGTGAAACCTTTCGGCCGATTCTGATCCCTGGCCGATCAATCGGTGCATCTCTACTCTAAATCTTAAAGGGATAGTTCACCCAAAAATGAAAATTCTGTCATCATTTACTCACCCTCATGTCGTTCCAAACCTGTATGAGTTGCTTTCTTATGTTGAACACAAAAGAAGATATTTTGAAGATTGCTGGTAATCAAACAGTTGGTGGTTGCCATTGACTTCCATAGTAGGAAAAAGAAAATACTATGGAAGTCAATGGCAACCACCTACTGTTTGATTGATTAACTGAATCTTCAAAATATCTTCTTTTGTGTTCAACATAAGAAAGCAACTCATACAGGTTTGGAACGACATGAGGGTGAGTAAATGATGACAGAATTTTCATTTTTGGGTGAACTATCCCTTTAAGGAAATCTACAGGTCTGAACTGAACATCATGAAATAACCAGCACTGTATAAAACAAAAGCCACATTTGAATTCAAATGAAATCTTGTCATTTTTATTCTAATCATTTATCATGGTCTCTCTTTCTTTTTAAGTGGTCAGAGGGAGTTCGGGGGTCTCTGACTTCTGCTCGACCCCTGAGGTGTTTCCATCTCTTTAAGACAGATCACATATCAGACAGAGAACGGTCGGACCACCGGAGAAGACACCCAACTATCTCCCAGTTTTCTCCTCTTTCATCTTCTGTCACGAGATCTGCTGCACTTCTGCACATTTCCTTTATCAACTTCTCACACCGCCTCCATCTTTAGAGTCCTCCTCCTATCGCTTCAAGACTAGACACTGCAGGCAAAGTAGAAAGAAAATATCCAAAATACAAATTTAAGTGTTTATTTTATTGCACTTTATCTATTTGCGTCTAGATTTCCATTGCAATATCTTTAAAAGTTTTTTCAGCAGCACTTACCAAAACTTACAGATTTATTCCTGTCTATATTCTATATTATAATGTTCCTGTGGCTCAGTGGTAGAGCATTGTGTTAGCAGTG
>NW_015506128.1:801521-802245 GCF_001515645.1 Sinocyclocheilus grahami | reverse complement strand
TGCAGTGCTACATTTCTCCAAACCTGATGAAGAAACAAACTCACCAAGAGTAAATTTGTAGCAACTTCTCCTTTAAGTTCCATGAGTTTTGAAAAACAATTTCTGAGCAATAAACATTTGGCGCTGGTGACAAACATCTCGGATCTGGAGTCAATCTAACGGAAACAAATCTTTCAGGATGTTTCAGGATGACAGAATGTGTTTGTTTAGCACAGGAAAACTGTAGGATTCGGAAGAAAGTTAGACAAGGAAACGGAAACACGAAGAGTGATTTTGAAAAGCGATGCAAACAGAGAGAACCTAGCGCACGAGTTTTGGGGCTTTCAGTGGTTCAACACGATGCTTCCCAGAACCCTGGGGTGCCGCCAACACAAACCATCAAAAACACAGCGGCGCCACGCCGATTCCCAAGACAACTTATCTCTCCTTCAGTGATAATACCGTCAAAATAACAGCCAGGATACAGCAGAGAGGAACTAGTTAAACCTCTAGCAGGGCCTGTCCATGTTAGGTGACTCTCTGAGGGACAACATGTTTGAATGTGTATCTCATTTTCTCATTCATTCAGTCATTCTCTCGGTTTAAATGTCCATTTAATTTCCCAAAATGTATCAAAAAACAAACATGCACGTCATATTATGTAGGACTGCACGATAAATCGAAATGGAATCGAGATCGTGATTCGACAAAAGCTGTGATTGTCATGCGTATCTTTCAGTGAAGC
>NW_015506128.1:799644-799912 GCF_001515645.1 Sinocyclocheilus grahami | reverse complement strand
TTTTTTTCTGTTTTAAAGATGTTTTCTTTGGATTGTTTGATTGCTCGAAAAAGAATATAGGAAAATATAACAATTAATTTGTGTTTCCTGCTAGCCAAATTTCACATAGGCTACTACATGAACAAAAATCTGGTTCTAAACCTCTCTTTTCTTTACTCAAAGTTGTTCTAGACAAGTACATGGAAACTATTTAAAGTTCTGTTAATCCTAAAACAGTGAAAACTGCATCTCTACATTCATATGTCCTCTTAAAGTGGAAAAAAACATG
>NW_015506128.1:799178-799388 GCF_001515645.1 Sinocyclocheilus grahami | reverse complement strand
TTACTATAGTTAAACCATGGTAACCTCAAATTAACCATGATTTTGCTACACTAACCATAGTTTAAACATGGTATTTGTACATAGTAAAACTCTGGTTATACAAAACAAACAAACAAACAAACAAAAACATGGTTAGGCTTCTACACTTCATAGTTAATTTTCTTAAGGGATTTGTATTTGCACATTCTTTCTTTCTTTTATTTTTTATAA
>NW_015506128.1:796250-797532 GCF_001515645.1 Sinocyclocheilus grahami | reverse complement strand
TGAATCAAATGATTCATGAACCAGCTCAGAAGTCCCGATCTGAATGAAATGATTAATGAACCAGCTCCCGATCTGAATCAAATGATTCGCGCTCCGCGCTCGAAGTTCGATCTGAATCAATATTCTCGAACCTGGGAAGCATCGTTATTTGAACAAACTCCAACCCTAGCCCTAACAACAACCCAAAAGGCATAGCAATGCCCTAGCAACCAGCTAGGGGTGCATTTCCCAAAAGCTATTGTAGCAAGTTCCATCGTTACCAACAGAGCTCAATAAACTTGCGACCATATTGATTTTGGGAAACGCACCCCAGAACCTGCTCAAAACTGCATAGCAATAGGCTAAAACAATCCACACACCTTAGCAACGCCCTGACAACCACCCACAGCGTCATCACAGCATAAGTTTTTGGCAGTTTTTTCTTAATAAATGTAAAAATACATATCTTCCCTAATAAACACTAGTATTTCTTTCAAGAAATGAACATCTAGGTCAAGTTAACTTTTCTGTCTAGCACAACAAATATACACATCGACAAAAAACAGCTGTGACTGTTTTATACTTGCTTCCTTGCAGCAGGTGGTTTTTCTTCTTCTTCCAAATCGCTTTTGCGCTTGTATTTTTTGTCCCAGCGCAGGCTCCGTCTCAGCTGAACTGCACGACAGTCTCGATACAGTGTAGCGTTCGGTTTGTACACAAGAGTTCTCAACATGTCACTCATGCAGGCGCTCGCGGATTGTAAGTGTTATTTATTTGTTTCTTCTTCGAATTCTGTCAAATATCATCAATGTCTTTTAGAAACCGTCTTATTTATAAAACGCAAAGATGTAGATATACACCAACATTTGTTATTAATATTTAAATGTTCCTTCAGCAGGGTTTCTTCTCATTTGCATATTAGATTGTTTCTGGTTATTTCATTTATATCAATATTTATAAGTAAAGATGCATTTTTGAAGAACCAACCTGAATTCATTTGTTCAAAGAAGTTGACTTTATTTTTTAATTTTTGTTTTAAATATCTCAGAAATTTTAATTGTAGTATTATTATTATTATTATTATTATTATTATCAATATAAATGTATAATGTAAAACAGTTGAGTAAATTTTTTCTGGATTCTTTGATGAATAGAAAGGTCCAAAGATCAGCATTTATAGGAAATAATAATAATAATTATATATATATATGTGTGTGTGTGTGTGTGTGTGTATGTATGTATGTATGTATGTATGTGTGTGTGTGAGTGTGTGTGTATATATATATATATATATATATATATA
>NW_015506128.1:791022-795745 GCF_001515645.1 Sinocyclocheilus grahami | reverse complement strand
GTATGTATGTATATGTGTGTGTGTGTGTATATATATATATATATACCATTCAAAAGCTTGGAGTCAGTATCATTTTTTATTTTTTTTGGGGGGGAAAGAAATTAATACGTTTGTTTTGCAAGGATGCTTTAAATTGATCACAAGTGATGATAAAGCGATTTATAAAGTTACAAAAGATTTCTATTTCAGATAAATACTGTTCTTCTGAACTTTCTATTCATCAAAGAAACCTGAAAAATCTCTACTCGGCTGTTTTCTTGAGCAGCAGATCAGCATATTATACTGATTTCTGAAGATCATGTGACACTGAAGACTGGAGTAATGATGCTGAAAATACAGCTGCACATCACAGAAATACATTACAGTTTAACAGATATTCACATAGAAAGCGTTTTTTTAAATAGTAAAAATATTTTACTGTATTTTGGATCAAATAAATGCAGGCTTGGTGAGCAGAAGAGACTTCTCTAAAAAACATTAAATATCTTACTGCCCAAAAACCTTTGACTGGTAGTGTAGTTTATGCGATTATACATACACCTTACAAGGATTCAGGGAGTAAACTGATCTTAATTTTTTTGGGAACCATTTAAATATCTTATGTAGCTTCTAAAGATGAAAAATAAGTAAAAGTAAGATTTGCAAACAGAATATGTAATGTCTAGTATTGTGTGGAATCAAGGCAGTACTAAATAAAAACAAATACATTTTTCTAATTCTGCAGTGGTTATGTAAACTTGATCTGTACTTGATGATTTGTAGTTATAATAGAGAAGTTTTGTCATCAGCATGTGCTGGATTCATCAGTCTGTGTCTGTGATTAGAGGAGTTCAGGAGCTGGTGCTTTATGAGACCAGAGCTGTAAGTCACATTTCAGTCATTATTCATGAAGGTTTTGAATTTACAGCTCTGGTCTTTTAAATGCATGTTCGAATATAAATGCATGCATAAATGAGATTTCTTGCATATGGCTGTGCATTCATGATGTTGTCACACAGATGTTAATGTCTCTCTGTGCTGCTAGATGGCAGTGTTCATTCACAAATCTGGCCTATAGTTTGGTGCAGTCTAAGGATGTCTTAATACAAATTAAGAATTGATATTTGTGCACAAAGAAAATCAAGTCTGTTTTAAGACCATTACGTTTTTTTTGCATTATGACGTTACTTTCATGGCAATTAAAACACACATTTTACCAGTAAATCCTCATGACTGTATGCAGTTTAAATGTCATTCGAATTAGAATAACGAGAATAACAAAAAAATGGATCTGGATACATTATGGCAATAACGAATAACTTTTATAAGTGAAAGTGTGCGTGATTGTCAAGTATGTCTAATCATAATATAAGATCTTAATATTTGTAGTTGACAATGAGCAACTACAAATAAGCTGATTTATTTACATTAGAGTTTATATGAATGTACACTACTGCTCATGAGTTTGGAAGTTTTATTAAAACAGTAATATTGTGAAATATTACAATTTAAAATGAGAAGTCAGCGCATTAGAATAATTTCTGAAGGATCATGTGACTCTGAAGACTGGATTAATGATGCTTTGATCACAGCAATTAGTTACATTTGAACAGATATCCACATAGAAACACTTATTTTAAATTGTAACAATATTTCATAATATTTCACAATTTTTAATGCTTTTACAGTATTTTACATTAAATAAATGCAGCTTTGGTGAGCAGAAGAGACGTCTTTCAGTTTTGTATAAAGGAAAGTGTATATTTTAGATGTTGTAGCTGGACACTATTTGTTGACCACCTTTTAGATTTCATTCATTTAAAATTTAATTAGTTAATTAATTAGTATTATTTATTTATAAATTGTTTATTTATTGATTTGTATTTTTTTTATCGATTATTTATAGATTTATGTAGATATACATTACATTATTTATAGAATTTTTCTTCAACATTTCAAATCAGCTTGTTTATTTATTGATTTGTATTTGTAAACATTTTTATTGATTATTTATAGATTTATATAGATATACATTACTTTATTTATTGATTCGATTTTTTTAAAAACATTTTTTATTGATTATTTACAGATTTATGTAGATATACATTACATTATTTATTGTTTATTTATAGATTTATGTAGATATACATTACATTATTTATTGATTTTTTTTCAACATTTCAAATCAGCTTTATTTGTAATTAATTAAATCATGTTTTATTATTTATTTAGTTCCGTTTTTTATTTTAGAATATTCTCAAATCATTAAAATCCGCTCTGTAAATATGTTTTGTTGACCTGTTTTCTGGTCCAACAGGTGAAAATGATGCATCTGATCACTTAATAAAGTAGTAGCACCCTCTCCTTAACAACAGGCATGATATTCTGCTCAATATTGAGTAATAAAACACTGATTCAAGTGCAGTGCTCATCATTTACTGTGTGCAGACATGCAGACAGTGCAGTTCGTTGTGTCCCTGTAACTTCATGCTGTATTTTACAGTCTTTTAAAGCACAGAACAGGACAGATCGGAGCGTTTATGAGCACAGAATACAGAGAACAGGACCGGCTGTCTTTATCCTCAGTGTGTCGATTTCACTGGGAGTCTTTAATGTGTCTTACCTGGAAATCTGTCCAAATAAAGAGCAGAATGCCTCGAACCCTGCTGTTTGTCTTCATATTCACTCAATAACTCTCACGTCTGTCAGGAAACCTGTCAAGAACAAGTCCGGTTCGTATTTCACTCCAAAATCAAAATACGAAAGTCAAATAAAGAAAAGAAAGGCTGTTTTAAGTCCATTTGGTCTTGTATAATTTACATGAAAATAGCCTTGATGCTGGCATGGTGTCAAAAAGTGAATAACTAAGTCCATTTTGTTGCTATTTTACCTTTTCTTGGTAATAAAACACATTTTACCCATCTCAAGTCTGTAATATACCGTGTGTGCTTTAAATATTATTAGCTAATTTTATTTTTAAAAATCACTTGAAAAAATGTGAATCACAAAAAAAACTTGAAAGTTCAGACACCATGTGTGACCCTGGAGCACAAAACCAGTCTTAAATGTCAATTTTTCGAAAGCTGAATAAATAAGCTTTCCATTGATGTATGGTTTGTTAGGATAGGACAATATTTGGCTGAGATACAACTATTTGAAAATCTGGAATCTGAGGGTGCAAAAAAATCTAAATATTGAGAAAATCATCTTTAAAGTTGTTCAAATGAAGTTCTTAGCAATGCATATCACTAATCAAACATTAAGTTTTGATATATTTACGGTAGGAGATTTACTAAATATCTTCATGGAACATGATCTTTACTTAATATCCTAATGATTTTTGGCATAAAAGAGAAATGTATAATTGTGACCCATACAATGTATTGTTGGCTATTGCTACAAATATCCCCCAGCGACTTAACACTGCTTTTGTGCTGCAGGGACACATATGGGGATGAATAATGCGTAATTGTTCATTTTTAAATGGCTTCATTTATTTTCCTTATGCAAATATGAATATAATAAATATGCATATCATTTTGTTCTTTCAGTATTTGGGTGTAATGTGACACTCACATGTTTTCACCCATTTAAAGATGTATTTGATGAGTTTGAGTTGTTGCTTTTAAAAAATAGTTCATTGTATTTTAGTTTAGTTTTTCTCAGAGGTATTTTCTGGTGGGCAGTAATAAGATCCTGAAGATCGACCGCACTGAACCGCGAGATCTGCTCATTATTGATGATAAGGTGAGCTGCTTACAATCTTCACAAACAAGTCAGCATCAAACGGTCTGTTTTATTTCTTTTATATTCACGGTTTATATTCATTAAACCTTTTATGGAATAAAACAAACTAACTTTATCCCTGATGTGAATTTATGTAGCCGGATATATATAATATTTATTTATTTTAGTTTTAGCCATATCAGTCATTTTAGTTTTCGTCAAAATGATTGTTTTTGTCATTTTTATTAGTTTATTTTTTTTCTTTAGCTTTAATTAGCTTATTTTAGTTTTAGTAATTTTGTTATGTGCTTTTGCATTTTTTTTATTCGTTTTGTTTTTTATATTTTATATGTAGATTTAATTTGTTTATTTTAGTTTTAGTGTTAGTAATTTTGTTGTTTTGTTATTATTTAAAAAAAATTGTGTTTTATATTTTATATGCAGATTTAATTAGTTTATTTTAGTTTTAGTGTTAGTAATTTTGTTATTTTAATTTTTTTTTTCATTTATTCTAATTTTAGTAATTGTATGTGTTTTTGTCTTTTTAGTTGTAGTTTTTTTCCTAAGTATGTATTTTTTCTATTTCTATGTAGCTTTATATTTAGTTTAGTTTTAGTAATTTTGCTGTGTGCTTTTGTCATTTTTGTTTATTTTTTATATTTCTATTTGGCTTTCATTTATTTTTATTTCAGTTTTAGTTTTAGTAATTTGCTTTTAGTTTTTTAATAGTTCTGTCTAGCTTTAATTTGTATTTATTCAGTTTTAGTAATTTTGTTATCTGCTTTTGTCATTTTTGTCATTTTTGTATATTTCTGTTTAGCTTTAGATTTATTTCAGTTTTAGTATTTTTATAATTTTTATTGTTTTAATAGTTTTAGTAATTTTATGTTTTTGTCATTTAAAAAAAAAATACTTCTATTTAGCCTTAATTTATATTTTTCAATTTTAGCAATTTTATTCATTTGTCAGTTATATATATATATATATATATATATATATATATATATATATATATATA
>NW_015506128.1:788736-790855 GCF_001515645.1 Sinocyclocheilus grahami | reverse complement strand
GATAAGCGCAAGTAAGTACCATTTTGATTAGCCGTCATACCTACAATGACTGTGCACTGTGTAAACAATGAGTGACGTATACGCGCGAGAGATCACTTCCGGCGCTCGCGTAAACTACGCCAGAGCGCGTACACACCTCACGCACCGGATGCCGTGCGCGCGCACAAAGACAGCTGGACATAGTGGTGTATTAGAGGTCAAATAGGATATAAATACTGTTCGGTTTCTGGCACAAACCGATCGTTTCGTGTGTTAGGACATCAATGTGTCGTCACGAGCCGCAGGGTTTAATTTGGATTTGTCTGTGTATGTTTTTTTTACTCTCATAGATTTTGTTATCATTGCCATGCATTATATGACTGACAGACTGCAACGGCTGGACTTAAAAATCATCAAATGTGTTCTACTGAAGAAACAAAGTCACCTACATCTTGGATGTCCTGGGGGTAAGCAGATAAACATCACATTTTCATTTTTGGGTGAACTATCCCTTTAAATAGTTAATGATTTGTAGTTGCTATATTAGTGTCATTTTATCCAGTTATAGTACTATTTTGCATTAAATTTTGTGTTAAAATGTCTTAACGTTTAGCATTCAAAATAAATAATAGCTGTGTCCGAAACCGCTCCCTATCCACTATATAGTGCGCTATATCACTATATATACCAGAACGACTTCATTCCCTACATTCGTTCACTACTTTTTACCCACAATGCATTCTGATTTCGAGTGTACAACCGATGTAAGGACTATTTCCCACAAAAGTTTGAATGCCGTTATTATTTCTGCTTTAACGTTTATTTCATGCATTATTTACATTAAAATATATTATATAGGCATTAACTCAGTTTAATATTTTATTAATTTACCGAGGTGGCATCTTTGCTAATTTCACAAAAATTATGATAATTTGGTGGATATTTAAAAATGTTTGTTGGTAGCGTATTCATTAACGGTCGCCTGAGTGCACTCTAAACACAAAACGCTGCTCGGGAGAGCTTCAAAATACTACAAACAATAAATGCATACAATTATGAACACGTGTTAATGTATGTTTAATTTTGTTGACCATTTTTAATAGTATTTAATGATTATGAACAAAGCAGTACAAAATAAATTAACAATATACCATCAATGAAACCACAAAGTTGACGCGGAGGTATGTACGATTACAATGTAAAGTCATTTTAAGTGTTATTGCTATTAATATTATTTTCTAAAATAAGGTACATGTAATATACAAGCACATATGACGAAGATGTTTCTCACGCGCAGTGTATACGTCACCGTCCGAATCTGTTCACTTAATTTCGTTCACTCCTTTCTGATATAGTCCACTCAGCTGCCATTCACTATATGTGACCCTGGAGCACAAAACCATAAGGTCATAAGGGTCATTTTTTTAGAAATTGATATTTATGCATCATCTGAAAGCTGAATAAATGAGCTTTCCATTGATGTATGGTTTATAAGACAATATTTGGTCGAGATACAACTATTTGAAAATCTGGAATCTGAGGGTGCAAAAAAATCTAAATATTGAGAAAATCGTCTTTAAAGTTGTTCAAATGAAGTTCTTAGCAATGCATATTACTAATCAAACATTAAATTTTGATATATTTACGGTAGGAGATTTACTAAATATCTTCATGGAACATGATCTTTACTTAATATCCTAATGATTTTTGGCATAAAAGAAAAATCTATAATTGTGACCCATACAATGTATTGTTGGCTATTGCTACAAATATCCCTCAGCGACTTAACACTGCTTTTGTGCTGCAGGGACACAAATAGGGATGAGTGAGTGAGTGAATGAGTGAGTGGTTTCGGACACAGCTAATAAGTCTTTTGAGGCTCTTTGCATGCAGAAATCTCACACACAGTATGTTTTGAGCGTGCATACTGCAGTAGTAGTGATAGTTAGTATGCTAGTATGCTGTTCAGACTGTTTCTTCAGGTTTTCCTGGCACACAGTGCCTGTCCTGCTGCGGTCGGTCACTCTGATCTCTGGATGCAATTCACACATGTGTGTGTGTGTGTGTGAGAGAGAGAGAGAGAGAGAGAGTGTGTGTGTGTGCGTGTGTGTGTGTGTGTGTGAGAGTGTGTGTGTGTGTG
>NW_015506128.1:776791-788223 GCF_001515645.1 Sinocyclocheilus grahami | reverse complement strand
TAAGGTCATAAGGGCCATTTTTTTAGAAATTGATATTTATGCATCATCTGAAAGCTGAATAAATGAGCTTTCCATTGATGTATGGTTTATAAGACAATATTTGGTCGAGATACAACTATTTGAAAATCTGGAATCTGAGGGTGCAAAAAAATCTAAATATTGAGAAAATCGTCTTTAAAGTTGTTCAAATGAAGTTCTTAGCAATGCATATTACTAATCAAACATTAAATTTTGATATATTTACGGTAGGAGATTTACTAAATATCTTCATGGAACATGATCTTTACTTAATATCCTAATGATTTTTGGCATAAAAGAAAAATCTATAATTGTGACCCATACAATGTATTGTTGGCTATTGCTACAAATATCCCTCAGCGACTTAACACTGCTTTTGTGCTGCAGGGACACAAATAGGGATGAGTGAGTGAGTGAATGAGTGAGTGGTTTCGGACACAGCTAATAAGTCTTTTGAGGCTCTTTGCATGCAGAAATCTCACACACAGTATGTTTTGAGCGTGCATACTGCAGTAGTAGTGATAGTTAGTATGCTAGTATGCTGTTCAGACTGTTTCTTCAGGTTTTCCTGGCACACAGTGCCTGTCCTGCTGCGGTCGGTCACTCTGATCTCTGGATGCAATTCACACATGTGTGTGTGTGTGTGTGAGAGAGAGAGAGAGAGAGAGTGTGTGTGTGTGTGTGTGTGTGTGACGACAATGAAGTTTGTTATTCGTCACTCCTGATGTGTGTTAGAGCTTTACAGTAACACACAGTACTTTCAGAAGTACAGCCTGTAACTGTTGACTCATGTAACATGAGACACTATTTACGTCTTTGTGTCCAATTTAGGTCGAGCGCTTCAATAACATTGCTTTTCCTTCAGATCTACTCATGTTACATTGTATCTGAAGAATCTGAATTGTTTCTTGCAAGCACCTTTCTAATAAAACAAAAACAAATAAAGCAAAAAGTACGTTGTAGTTATCTTGGTACTAGTAAACTAGTGGATTATTATCAATGTTGAAAACAGTCATGCTGCACAATATTTGTGTGGAAACCGTGATACCTTTTATTTTTCAGGATTCACAGATGAATAGAAAGTTCAGCATATATTGGGCTGCAACAACATTGATAATAATCAGAAATGTTTCTCGAGCAGCAGATCAGCATATTATACTGATTTCTGAAGATCATGTGACACTGAAGACTGGAGGAATGATGCTGAAAATACAGCTGCGCATCACAGAAATACATTACAGTTTAACACATATTCACACAGAAAACAGTTATTTTAATTTCTAATAATATTTAAAAAATTTTTAATGCATTTTGGATCAAATAAATAATGTCTTGGTGAGCAGAAAACACTCAATCTTATGTTAGTGTAGGCCCAGTTGGTTAATGATTATATCATGAACAAATTCAGACTAGAATGTTTTAATTAGCTGTTTTTTCCACAGATATGTGAGAATCTTCCAGAATGTGCATCTGTCCAGTAACTTCTACTTCAGGTGAGCGTGCGATTCGTCTTGTCCTTTATCTCAGAGCCCTTTAGAAAGCGTCTCGTACTCATAACACCGTGACCTCGAATCACTTCCAGATCATTGTAATGGAAATATGATTTCTTGAGCTCCTCAGATGCTCCGCTCATGTGGCCTTATTTGTCCTTTTTCCCCGTTTCTTTCCACCGATGTGGCCGTACCGTTTTCTCCTCCGTCTCTTGGTTTTAGAAAAGAAGTGTATTACAGCAGCTGAAGTCATTTCAGTGGAATAATAATACAGATAATCAGACAGCAGTCCTGAAACCTGTTTGAACATTTATAAATGTCTGAATGTTGTATTAGATCACAAAATATATAAAGCGCCATTTATTGTCAAGAAGACGTTCGACAAAACAATCTTGAAAAATTGATGCACATGTACTTTCTTTTTTTACTGGGTTTCATCATAGAGAAAAATAATACATTTGTAAGATTTTTAATCTCAGACTTTAATGAGACCTCCTTCATTAAAAAATAAGTTATATATATATATATGTGTGTGTGTATTTATATATGTATATGTATCATTGATATTGCTAATATTTCTATTATGTTTTTTGTTTAATTTTACTTAATTGTTTTCTGTTTTTAACTTTAATTTTAGTTTGTGTTTTCGCGGTTTTTTTGTACTGTTTTTTTTACTTTTTAAAAAATGTTTATATAGTTTTCTATATTAGTTTTAATTTTAGTTATAGTTATTTTAGTACTAAAACTAAATAAAATCTTTAAGAATTCTGTTTTTAACTTTAATTTTAGTTTGTGTTTTTTTTGTACTGTTTTTTTTGTACTTTAAAAAAAAATGTATATAGTTTTCTATATTAGTTTTAAATTGAGTTATAATTATTTTAGTACTAAACTAAATAAAATTTCAACTAATTGAAAATGAGAAAAGCTGCCTTGGTAAATAGCTGAAATAAAATAAGTATAAAGTTTATATTTTATTTCAGTCGACATTTACTTTGTTTCAAGTAACAAATTTGTATTTTTTTTATGATTTGAGTAAAAACATGTATATGTGTGTTTGTGGGTGTGTAGACTAAAATGTTGTCATAAATAATATGAAAAATAAATAAATTGCTGTAATATGCATTGCATTTTTAATGTACTTGTGAATAAATAGGTAGATCTGGGAAAAATATCATATATCAGTCCCTAAAATTATTCACCCTTATTTAACTTTATTGATATGACTTCATCATCATCATTACTAATAATATTATTTATATATAATTTTTTTGTATTTGATTTATTAGCGAGGGCTTTACATACATGCCATTGATCAAATCAGCTCATCAGTCTCATTTCATTTCTGTCATGTTAGCTGTATTTTAATCTTCTTTTAACTTTCACATTAAAACAGTTTGACCTACAAAACAGCAAAGCAAGCAGAAGTTAATTAGTTAGTTAGTTGTGTGATCTCAGCCAGAAATGTATTTGCTTCAGAAGTTTGTTGTTTCGTGTCCCGCTGGTGAATGAAGAAAACAATAGGAGCGCTGATAAATTGAACACGTATTTATTTTGTATGTGGCCGTGCTCTGTCAACGAGATGTGGCTGAAATAATTGCGTGTGAGCGCTGATGAACTTCTGTGTGTCTCTAAAAGAGTTCATTCGATGGGCTTCATCTCTAAGCAACATGCTGTCTGTCACCTAGCAACAATGAAAGCTGCATCCCGCTGCTCGACACACATGAGAAGCGTGATTATTTCTGCCATGAGTTCATGTGACCCTTTGACCTTTGACCTGTAGTTACAGCTACGACCTGAGCCATTCTCTGCAGTATAACATGACGCTGCTGCAGATGCTGTGTGATGCTGGAGAAACCGAGGAGCTCAACACCAGCGGCAGACAGGACAGCTCTGACATCTTCGAGGAGGAGGGACTCCCCACTCAAGGTATGCTTTCTTACCAGGATTTTATTTTATTTTATTTTATTTTATTTTATTTTATTTTATTTTATTTTATTTTATTTTATTTTATTTTATTTTATTTTATTTTATTTTATTTTATTTTATTTTATTTTATTTTATTTTATTTTATTTTATTTTATTTTATTTTATTTTATTTTATTTTATTTTATTTTATTTTATTTTATTTTATTTTATTTTATTTTATTTTAATTTATTTTATTTTATTTTATTTTATTTTAATATTGTTTTTTATTTATATTTGATATATTTTACAGTGGTTTTAGTTTTTATTTGCTTATTTTATAATATTTGTAACTATTTTTATATTTTATTTGGTTTGATTATTTTATTTCTTAATTTATATATTTATATTTGATATATGTTTATAGCATTTTGAGTAGCACTGTAATTAAATTAAATTAAATATTGTTTTATATCTATATTTAATATATATTTTATAGTGGTTTTGGTTTTTATTTGCTTATTTTATAATAGTTGTAATTATTTTTATATTTTATTTGGTTTGATTATTTTCTTAATTTATATATTTACATTTGATATATGTTTTATAGCATTTTGAGTAGCACTGTAATTTTTATTTATTTTATTTTATTTCTTATTTTTCATTTTGTGTTTAAACTATTTTTAAACAATTTTATTTTCCTTTATTATTTATTCTGTTCTTTTATTTATTTTGTATATTTATATATTTGATAGAACTCTTCATTCAGGTTTGAACAAATGATTACATAATTTAAAGTTTGTGGGTGAACTATCACTTTAAAGATTTCCCCCCTTTTTTCCCACCTTTTTTTAAAATGAAATAATACTCTAAATGAGAAACTAAATCTGCCAGCAGGTGGCGGTAAATGTCTTTATGAGTCTTTCATTCTTTCGATTCGTTCAAACAGATGATTCATTCAGGAATTCAGTAAACGGCTCTCTTTATGAATGGGGCTTTGATTCATTGATTCACACGATTCGTTCAAAACGCAGATTTATTCAGAAACTAAACACAGCTGTGTTGCTGACAGATGCACAACAGCTCTACTGTGGCTTTAGGTAATATTTTTGTTTGCAAAACAGACAATATTGTGTTATATTTACTGAACTGTTGTATGAAATTATAGTATTTCAAATTTATAATTCATTTTATTATTTTATTATATTAGTTTTTTATTGTTATTATTTCATTATTTATTTCATTTCATTGACAAGGTCTCAACTCTGGTATTTTTTTTAGCCCTTTTTGTTTCGTCTGTCTTGTGGTCTGTAGTGCGTATGAATGTTTTCATATAGATGAATCTCTGAGCCCGTTTCACACTGATGCACATTGATGTGTGTGTATGAGATACTACAACAGAAACTGCATCCACAAAATGAATGTAACAGCAGCTGATGCGCACACTGTAGTCAGCACAGTTTATTTATCACGGGAGTGATCTAGTTTTATAATTGCTTTCCACGTCATGCTGGAAAAATACAGCTAAAACCTACTTTTTATTTTATTTTTTATTTTTGTGTATTCTGCAAAATACTTCATTGATTCACACGATTCGTTCAAAACGCAGATTTATTCAGAAACTAAACACAGCTGTGTTGCTGACAGATGCACAACAGCTCTACTGTGGCTTTAGGTAATATTTTTGTTTGCAAAACAGACAATATTGTGTTATATTTACTGAACTGTTGTATGAAATCACATTTGCATTCGGGACAAACGGCACTCGCGTGATATTGCTCTCGCTGCTCGTGTGAAAGCGATTATCATATGATATAAATATGAAACAAAAACTCATATAGGAGCATTTTTGCCCCAATATCTTGTATTTTAGGACATAACTGCATTTATGAAGTTGTTGCCCTCTGCATCATTTTTTGTCAGCAGCCAACTATATGAAATATTTTAATCTTTAACTAATTGATAAAGTTAATGTGTTAAACTGACAGCCTTAATATATATATATATATATATATATATATATATATATAGCAGTTTTAGTTTTTATTTATTTTATAGTATTTCAAATTTATAATTCATTTTATTATTTTATTATATTAGTTTTTTATTGTTATTATTTCATTATTTATTTCATTTCATTGACAAGGTCTCAACTCTGGTATTTTTTTTAGCCCTTTTTGTTTCGTCTGTCTTGTGGTCTGTAGTGCGTATGAATGTTTTCATATAGATGAATCTCTGAGCCCGTTTCACACTGATGCACATTGATGTGTGTGTATGAGATACTACAACAGAAACTGCATCCACAAAATGAATGTAACAGCAGCTGATGCGCACACTGTAGTCAGCACAGTTTATTTATCACGGGAGTGATCTAGTTTTATAATTGCTTTCCACGTCATGCTGGAAAAATACAGCTAAAACCTACTTTTTATTTTTTTATTTTTTGTGTATTCTGCCAAATATAATTGAAACCTATTTATTTATTAATATTTAATTATTTTTTAATAATAAAAATTGTTTATTTGTTTGTTTACCCTTATGCAAAATTGTTTAAAACAACAATTTTATTTCATTTATTTTATTCCATTATTTTTATTTTTGTTACGTTGTGCCCTTCTGCTAAATAATACATTTTATTTTTTATTTTATTTTAATGTACTCTTCTGTAAAATACAGTTTTACGAAACCTACTAAATAGAAAACCTTATTATTTTTGTTTTATTTTGCACCCTACCACAAAATACAGTTTTTATTTTTAATTTTAATTTTGTAATTTTTTTTATTTACCCTTCTGCAAAATACAACCTCATTGAATTGATTTTTATTATTTTTTATCTTTTTAGTTTCGCAACCTTAGCTAAATACATTTACGTTTATATTTTAAATAAATAAATGTAAATAAATAAATTATTTATTTTTACAATTATTTATAATTTTTTTTATTTTTTATATATTTTAAATGATTTTTATTTTGCTATTTTTTCATGTTTTACCCTTTTGCAAAATACAGTTAAAACCTATTTTATTTTATTTTATTTTGTTTTGCAAAATACAGCTAAAACTCCCTTCTGATAGTATTACATGGTTTCTAGCTGATCTCAGCTGCTTTGGAGGGTTTATCCTCTCACTTTGAACCAGCAACAAACCAGTTACCTTGTTCCAGAAACCAGCTTGACATCAGCTGTTTTTCCAGCAGAAAGTTCAGGAGGGTCAAAACTGAACAAAAAGGTACTCAACGAGCTGAAAGAACACGCAGAGAGAGAAATGATCATCCGGAGGGAGTCTGGCGCTGTTGATTGCTGTGTGGCGTAATGCTTTCTCTCTGTGAGGAGCCTGAAGCAGCGGTGAAGGGGTTCACGGATGTCAACGGTGTTTATAATCTCAGAGCCTAATGCATTCAAAGGAGCAACAGAAGAACTGAGAAGCACACAAAACACTTGAGAAATCAAAGGTTGGGGTCAGTAAGATTTTTTTGTTTATTTAAAGTAAGCTGTTCCTTTATTACAGAAAAAATGCAATCAAAGTCATCAGAGTCTAAAAATATACAAAATGTGGAGAATCAAAACCTACTTTAAATTTAATACATTTATTTTTAATTTATTTTAACTAAAATTTTTTATTTATTTTAATTTTTAAACTTTCAATAAATTTTTTTAACGTTTCTTTATTTAATTTTATTTTATTTAATTTAATTTAATTTAATTTAATTTAATTTTATTTTATTTTATTTTATTTTATTTTATTTTATTTTATTTTTATTTATTTTTTTTTTATTTTCAGAGCTAAAAAAAAACTAATGTCAAATCACAAGGCTGTCCGAAAACTCAATTACAGTTCGAAGTCAAATGAATTAAGTATTTGGATGTCCTAGTAATTGCTGTTTGTATACTAAAGTAGAGAAGTAAGTGTATTTAGACTCTAATTGTAGTACGCACTTGCAATAAGCTCTTCACTTCACAGTACGGGAAGTATGCAAACACAGCCAGCAGTCTTAAAAATATATATACAAAATGCAGAGAATCCTTTTAAATTTAATTGTAAAATATTTTTTCTTATTTTTTATTTCTTACCCTTCTGCAAAATACAGTTAAAACCTATTTATTTCATTTTATTTATCTTTAAACGTCAGAGCTTTTAATTATTTACAATTTTTCATTATTTTTTACTTCGTACCCTTCTGCAAAATGCAGTTAAAACATATATATTTTATTTTTTCTTAATTATTATTTTATTTAACCTATCTTTGATCTTCAGAGCTTTTAATTATTTACAATTTTTCATTATTTTTTACTTCGTACCCTTCTGCAAAATGCAGTTAAAACATATATATTTTATTTTTTCTTAATTATTATTTTATTTAACCTATCTTTGATCTTCAGAGCTTTTAATTATTTTAAATTTTACATTATTTTTTCAATATTTTTTATTTTATTTATCTTTGATTTTCAGAGATTTTATTTATTGTTTTTATTTTATTTTATACCCTTCTGTATTTTTTTTATTTATTTATTTTTATTTTTTTATTTCAGAGCTAAAAACACACCCCATGTCTGAATATGTGTACTTTTCTACTATATAGTATGCAAGAAGAGTCTTCAAAATATACAAAATACAGAGACTCGAATCCTACTTTATTTAATTTGATTTTATTTTAATAATTAATACTTTTTAAAGTTTTTATTAGTGCTGTCAGCAGTCTTAAAAATATATACAAAATGCAGAGAATCCTTTTAAATGTAATTGTAAAATATTTTTTCTTATTTTTTATTTCTTACCCTTCTGCAAAATACAGTTAAAACCTATTTATTTCATTTTATTTATCTTTAAACGTCAGAGCTTTTAATTATTTACAATTTTTCATTATTTTTTTACTTCGTACCCTTCTGCAAAATGCAGTTAAAACATATATATTTTATTTTTTCTTAATTGTTATTTTATTTAACCTATCTTTGATCTTCAGAGCTTTTAATTATTTTAAATTTTACATTATTTTTTCAATATTTTTTATTTTATTTATCTTTGATTTTCAGAGATTTTATTTATTGTTTTTATTTTATTTTATACCCTTCTGTATTTTTTTTATTTATTTATTTTTATTTTTTTATTTCAGAGCTAAAAACACACCCCATGTCTGAATATGTGTACTTTTCTACTATATAGTATGCAAGAAGAGTCTTCAAAATATACAAAATACAGAGACTCGAATCCTACTTTATTTAATTTGATTTTATTTTAATAATTAATACTTTTTAAAGTTTTTATTAGTGCTGTCAAACGATTAATCACATCCAAAATAAAAGTTTTTGTTTACATAATGTATGTGTGTGTATACTGTGCATATTTATATATATATATACAAACACATGCATGTGTATATTTAAGAAAAATATTTTGTTTATATATTAAATGTATATACATTTATGTTCTTATATTATATATAAATATATGTAAATATTTTTAATATATACTGTATGTGTGTGTATTTATATATACATAATAACTATACACAGACAGGACATATACATAACTTTTATTTTGGATCTGATTAATTGTGATTTTTATTTAATTTAAATTATTTTATTTGATGCAAAATACAGTTATTTTTCATTGTTTTTTAACAATAAACATTTTTATCATTATTTTTCAACAATATTTACATATTGTTACATTGTATGGGTCAAAATTATAGATTTTTCTTTTATGCCAAAAATCATTAGGATATTAAAGGGGTCATATGATGCTTTTTTAAAGATCATTATTTTGTGTATTTGGTGTAACAGAATATGTTGACATGCTTTAATGTTCAAAAAACACATTATTTTTCAAATACTGTACATTATTGTAGGTCCTCTATGCCCCGCCTCTCTCAAACGCTTCGTTTTCTACAAAGTCCCTCCTTCCGACAAGCACAGTCTGCTCTGATTGGCCAGCTGACCCAGTGCATTGTGATTGGCCGAACACCACAAGCACTCGTCGGAAATGTAACGCCCCTTACCATAATCGCAGCTTCAGCTTTCAAAATAAATGTAAAGACAGTAAATAATGTCATTAGTTTTACCATCATTTCAAGCCCGAAAGGGGAACAGATGTTCCATGAAGATATTTTGTAAATTTTCTTACTGTAAATATATTAAAACTTACATTTTTGATTAGTAATATGCATTGCTAAGAACTTCATTTGAACAACTTTAAAGATGATTTTCTCAGTATTTTGATTTTTTTGCTCCCTCAGATTCCAGATTTTCAAATAGTTGTATCTCGACCAAATATTGTCCGATCCTAACAAACCATACATCAATGGAAAGATTATTTATTCAGCTTTCAGATGATGCATAAACCTCAATTTCGAAAAATTGACCCTTATGACTGGTTTTGTGCTCCAGGGTCACATTTGTTGCGTGCTGAGATCAGATGCTCTTTATCTCTGTGTGTTCAGGTGTGATGATGTAACGACCGTTTGCTCTAAAGCTGTCGGCCGTTAAAGCTTCACTAAGCTCTCTGTGATGCTTTATGATGGGGAAGTTACTGACGTGTTTCAGCTGCTCGTTTAACGATTAAACTACAGCCAAGCTGTCTTTGAGAAAGTATTTCACTACACTACAGGATACTCACAAAAGTCTGTGTAATTGTGTTGAAGCTACTAAGCTACGTTGTACTTATTGTAAGTATTATTTATAAATCTTTGATTATTTATCTTTGATTTTCAGAGCTGAAAACATACCCCATGCCTGGATATGTGTACCTCTCTATCAAATATTATTTTATTTATTTATTTATTTTTAATTTTAGCACTGAAAACATACCCCATGTCTGAATATGTGTACTTCTCGACTATAAAATATGCAAAAAGTAGTGTGTCGAATCGCTAGGCTGCCCGAAAACTCAAATACAGTTTGAAGTCAAGTGAATATTATTTTTGATATAATTTAGATAAAACTCGGGTTTTATATAATTTATATAATTTTCATGTATATTAAATGTTTTTTATTTTATTAAATTTAATTAAATGTTTTTTTTTATTTAACTTTATTTTAATAAATTTAATTGATTTTTTTATTTACATTTCAAAATTTTTAAATATTTTTTTTATTAAAAGATACTTATTTTAATTCCCATTATTAAATATTATTTATTATTTCATTTTATTTATTTTTTTTAAAGATTTTTAATTAAAAGCTACTTATTTTGTTTTATGTTATATGTTTTTGATTTTCAGAGCTCAAAACACACCCCATGTTTTAATGTTTTTTTTACTTTATTAAATGTTTTTATTTTATTTTGTACATTTTATTAACATAAAAAACATTTAATTAAATGTATTTTTAAAATATTTTTTGTTTACATTTTTAATTTTTTAAAAAAAAATTTTTAAATTAAAAGCTACTTTTAATTTTCATTATTATTTTTTATTTAATTTAAATGTAATCTTTGATTTTAAGAGCTGATAACATGTCTGATTATGTGTACTTTTCTATAGCATGTAAAACGAGTGTGTCAGGTGATTTGTGCTCGTATTTTCAGGGCGATGTGGCGAACGCAGATCATCCACGACGCCTCGGTCATGTCGTTGACGGCAGGCAGTTTCTCCTCCTGTGTTCAGGTCCGAGGCTCGGTTCCTCTGCACTGGTCTCAGAAGAGCCACTTCCTGTCCATTACCTCACCACTACTTCCTGTTTATCAGCTCAAAACTGAGCCTTCACCCTCCAGAGAAATCTGCTAAAGGTTTGTTTGGAAGTTTTTCGGCGCTCAAAGCTACAGACATTAATAGGTTGTTTAAATGTGCAATGTTAGATTTGAACATTCAGAAAGTGTGTCCTGTATAAAAACATCCAGTCAGACTCTGAAATGCCAGATTTTGCATAAGGATGTTTTCACGGTCCTGGTTTATATAGATGAACTGTCTCTGACCCCAAAGTCAGACAAAACAAAGCCTGCGCCCGTTTCACACTGATGCACATTCATATATATATATGTGTGTGTGTGTGTGTGGGTGGGTGTGTGGGCGTGTGGGTGAGTGTGTG
>NW_015506128.1:753210-776730 GCF_001515645.1 Sinocyclocheilus grahami | reverse complement strand
GTGTGAGTGTGTATGTGTGTGTGTGTGTGTGTGGGGGGGTGTGGGAGTGTGTGTGTGGGTGGGAGTGTGTGTGTGGGTGGGTGTGGGTGTGTGAGTGGGTGTGTATGTGTGTGTGGGTGTGGGAGTGTGTGTGTGGGTGGGAGTGTGGGTCTGGACTGTTGATTTATCATGGGTGTGATCTAGTTTTACAGTTGCTAAACACATGCCATGCCGCAAAATACAGCTAAAACCTAATTAACATTTTTATTTAATTTTTATTAATTTCTACTTTTATTTATTTTAATACATTTAATATGAACTTATTTTATTTTAATGTTTACTTTTTTTGTTATAAATAATTTGTATACCCTTCTGCAAAATAGTTAAAACCTACTACTTATATATTGTTTTTCTTTTTAAAATGATTTACTTTTTTTGTCCTGCTGCAAAATATAGTTAAAATCTATTATATTTAATTTTATTCATGACAGTGATCTAGTTTTGCAGTTGTTTTCCTCATACCATGGTGCAAAATACAGTTGAAACCTACTTTTAATTTTAATTGAATTGTTTAAAATGTATCTATTTATGTATTCTATTTTATTTTGTACAGTTACAAATACAGTTCAAACTTATACTTATTTTTATCATTTAATATAGTTAAAACATACTTATTTTTATTTATTTTTGTACCTTCAAAATACAGTTGAAACCTTTTATTTTTATTTTTTACACTTCTTTTTTTTTTAGAATATTTTATTTTATTTTATTTTATTTTATTGACCAACTTCTGATGGTATCATATGACCTGCTAGATCACCTTGAACCAGCTACAAATCAGTTACCGTGTTCCAGAAACCAGCTTGATATGAGCTGTTTTTTTCCTTCAGGAGGCATTCTGGCCCAGTTTAATGTTGTGAAGTTTCTTCTTTGAGAGTTTTCTTATGTCCACTTGGATATATACGTCACCATACAGAGGAAAAGATCTCTTGCTACTTTTAAGTTCACCTGTACCGGAACATCATTTGTTTCTTCTGGTTTTTAGAGGTGTTAGCAGATTCATCTTCTCTTGCTTTATCTCGATCTTGTTGCTGCTGAACCCATTTCACCGCTTCTCAACCAGAGCAAGATGACGTTTCATATGTACAGCGGCTCACGCTGATCCAGCTGTGCGCTCGCTGCTTATCTTAGATTGGTTACCGCCAGCGTCCTCAACCGTGCGTGTGTGTGTTTTCTCGGGTTGGCATGGTCTTTTTGCTTCAAATAGAACATTACTGTCCAACACAAATTCTGTTGTGCTTGTGATGCGTCAGTGCTTTGAAAACATCACACAGCTGCAGTTTGTTATTGGCAGGACATCGACACATTCAAATGTGAGGGGAAATATGACGTTATAATTTGACTTTTTTTTTGTTTTTATTTCAGAATTATGACTTACTGTAACAACTTCGACTTTATCTTATAATTATGACTTAGCATCTTATATTATGACATTATATCATAACTTTTATCTTAGAATGATGACTTACTATGTCAATTTTGATTCAATATTGTAAATAACTTTGTCATAATAATGACCTTTATCTCATAATGATAACTTAGTATCTCATAATTTCAGCTTGATATCATAATTGTTATTTTATGCCATACTGACTTATGTCTCTGAAAGATGACTTGGTATCTCTTAATGATTTAGTACCCGTATCTCAATTTTGACTTAATATCATAATTATGACATTTTGTCGTAATATAATGACTTATCTCATAATTCTGACTTAGTATTATAATTGACTTTTATGTCATAAATTTGTATGTTTTTAAATTTTTATGTTTCAACTTATCATAATTAGGCATTTTCATGTCATAATGACTTTAATTTCATAATTATGACTTAGTATCTCATAATTTTTACGTAATATTATAATTGTGACTTTTATGCCATAAATATTGACTTTTGTTTCTGAAAGATGGCTTGGTATCTCATAATTTTGACTTAATATCATAATTTTGATGACTTTTGTCTCAGAATGATGATTTAGTATCTCAATTTTGACTTAATATCATAATTATGACTTTTGTCTTAGAATGATGACTTGGTATCTCATAGTTATGACTTAGTATCTCATTTCTGACTTAGTATTATAATTGGCTTTTCATCCCATAATAATGACTTTTATCTCAATGATGACTAGGTATCTCATAATTTTGACTTATGATAATGACTTTTCATGCCACAATAATGAATTTATCTCATAATAATGACTTAGTATCTCATAATTTTGACTTAATATTATAATTATGCCTTTTTATGTCATAGTACCTCATACCTAATTTTATCTCATGTGACTTTGTATCTGTAAGTAAATAAGCACAATTACTTTTTTTAAGACAATCCCATTTACTTTTCTCACTTTTTGGCAAATTAAACTGATCCAATAGCACAAATATGGTCAAAAACAGCATGTTGATCTCATTTTTAAGGAACCAGTTTAAGAAGAACCAGTTTTCTCCTGTGCATTTTATCAAAAATGACACTCGGATACGACCCAAAGTTCTTAGTTATGATAAATTGTATGTGGTTTTCTTCATTTCCAGACTCCTCATCCTCTGCGCTTACTCATCTTTCTAATACATTATGCAATTTCCCCGATGCAATGTTCTTCTGTCAGAAGATGATGAGGGTTCATGAAGAATGTTTTCTGTAATTAGGTCAGTTCGATATAGGTTTAAAACAGCACTCACACAAAGGGCTTCGAGGATAACAGATATCGATTTTCTGCTAAACAAAAACGGGAGAGAAGTTGTTACGCAAGGCTCGATTCTCGGCGCTGCGAGAAGATGAGACACAGTTTTTCTCTTTCATTGCTAGCATGTGTCACGCTGCCATCTCCATGAGCTTTGTCTGACCTTCTGAAGGACTTTTCAGTGCTCAAGCGTTTGATTATGCCGACGTTGAATACGCTTTGTGTGGTGTTAATGAATCCATGTAAAAGGGAGATTTGTATATGCGAGAGAACCTCGTTCTCATAACCTACTTCCAGGAGTGTTTTGTGTGTTGTGCTCCAATTTGTTTATAGGTTTGTAACTGCAGAGTTAGATTGTAGCCTGCTGCTCAGCGCAGACTTATGACCCACATAGTGCACATTGGTTTGTCTTAAATGGTTCAAGTCATGTTCATATGGAAGCCCATTTCAAGTAAGAACAAATAAGCAAGATTATGACATAAAAAGTCAAAATTATGAGATACAAAGTCATAATTGGCACCAAGGTAATTTTGATATCCTAAGTCATAATTATGACAATTTAAATTGAGATACTAAGTCATAATTATAACATGAAAGTAAAAAATGTAAAATGCTGTCATTATTATGATTATGAAAAAGTCAATATTATGAGGTACTTAGCTGTTATGCCATAAAAAGCCAAATTATGAGATGCTAAGCCATAATTATAACAAAAAGTCAAAATTATGAGATACAAAGTCAAAATTGTGACATAAAAGTAAAAAATGTAAGATGCTAAGATGTAATTATGACGTAAAAAGACAATATTATGAGATACTTAGTCGGTATGACATAAGCCAAATTATGAGATGCTAAGCCATATTTAAAACAAAAAGTCAATGCATCGTCATTATGACTAATCTCATAATTTCAATCTTTTATCAAATTATATAATGTTACGTCATTTTGACTTAGTACGTTTTAATTCTTGTGTAAAAAGTCAATTTTGACAGTCATTATTATTTACTAAGTCATAACTGAGATAAAAGATTAAAATTGATATGCTAGGTGAGGACAAAAAGGTCCTAATTATTTTTAAAAAGTCAATGTCATATCATAATGAAAAAGTCATAAATTAGGAGTTACTATTTTTTACTTTTTATTTAAAAGAGTTGATTGAAATATTATCTCTGGCATCAGCTGATCTTTGAAAGACACGTTTTGTAGGACCCAGGAAAACATTTGCCATTTTTATCACACATACAACTGAGGAATATTTTCTAGAGCTGTCCAGTTGCACAGAATTGAACCTTTTTATGAGAATTTTATTAAATGTTTGAATATGATCTGTATCTGCCATGAAATGCCTTTAGAAGCTGATATGGGAATAAACTCAAATGCAGACAAATCTAACTGAAATAAAGCGGAAAACAATTTTTGTTATATTTTTTTCTGGTAATTTGGCACATGATGTGAAATGTGAACTCCTTTGCTTTAAAATGACTCTGAATTCATGTCATCCTAACCATGAATCTTATGACTGTGAATCACTTCTGTAAAGAGCTGTTCTTATTAAAATGTACTTTCTTTTTCTGACCCGTACACTCGGCCGACCCGTACACTCACATCGCTGCTCTTCACTTTGATCAGATGCTGCAGAGGTTTGGGTCGCCCATCATCATCCTCAACCTCGTCAAGGTGAGATCCAGTATTTCCCGTTCCAGAATCTCCACATCTTCCATTTCACTCCAAAATCAGGAGGAAATTTTACTTTGCGTTAAGAGAAATCACCAAAATGTCAATATTGTAGCACTGTAATATTGATCGTTAAACATGTTAGTGATCAGTTCTATTTTGTATTAATTTTATAAGGACAAAGTTTGAAAAACATGTTTTGTACGATGGACTCAAAAAAAGTAAAAATTTTAACACGCATACAACTAAAGAATTTTAATAGTTATAAATATTACATAAAAAGTCAAAATTATGAGATACAAAGCCATAATTATGACATAAAAGTTTACATTTTGTGATACTAAGTCATAATTATGATAAAAAATCTGTTATGAGATGCTAAGTCATAATTATGACAAATTAAAAAATATGAGATACTGAGTCATTATGACATAAATAGTTAAAATTATGAGATACAAAGCCATAATTATGACATAAAAGTTTACATTTTGTGATACTAAGTCATAATTATGATAAAAAATCTGTTATGAGATGCTAAGTCATAATTATGACAAAGTAAAAATTATGAGATACTGAGTCATTATGACATAAATAATTCAAATTATGAGATACTAAGTCATAATTATGAGATGTTAAGCCATAATTATAACAAAATGTCAAAATTACGATGGACTCAAGAAAACATTTTTAGCAATTTTAATCGTAAGATAAGAGTTATGTTGTATAGAATTGTCTGAACTTTTATAAGCTGAATTTTATTGAATGTTTGATTATAATCTGCAATGAAATAGCCTGTAGAAGCTGATATGGCAATAAACTCAAATAAAAGCAAACAAAATATTTGCATAAAGCAAATAAGGCCTATTTGTTTTTCATTTTTTGCATTATTGCATTATTAATATTAATTACAATTATCACTGCATCATATCACCTTGAATTATTTCACATTAAATATTGTGTTGGACAAAATTATGAGATACTGAGTCATTATGACATAAATAGTCAAAATTATGAGATACTAAGTCATAATTATGAGATGTTAAGCCATAATTATAACAAAATGTCAAAATTACGATGGATTCAAGAAAACATTTTTAGCAATTTTAATCGTAAGATAAGAGTTATGTTGTACAGAATTGTCTGAACTTTTATAAGCTGAATTTGATTGAATGTTTGATTATAATCTGCAATGAAATAGCCTGTAGAAGCTGATATGGCAATAAACTCAAATAAAAGCAAACAAAATATTTGCATAAAGCAAATAAGGCCTATTTGTTTTTCATTTTTTGCATTATTGCATTATTAATATTAATTACAATTATCACTGCATCATATCACCTTGAATTATTTCACATTAAATATTGTGTTGGACTGTCACGTTGTGTTGCGAACACCATTTTTAGCTCCTTTTTATGCTTCTTTTCATGTGCATTAAATTTTAAAAGTTTGGGGTTTGGTATGTTTTTTACATTTTTTAAGAGTCTTTTTTAGACTGCATTTATTCAAAAATAGTTAAATTGTAAAATATTACAATTTAAATGATCTGTTTTTTCGATGTGAATATCTGTTAAAATATAACTTATTGCTGTGATCAAAGCTGAATTTTCTTCAGTGTCGCAGAATCCTTCAGAAATCATTCTAATATGCTGATTTACTGCTGATTATTATTAGTTTTTGCAGAAACCGTGATACACTTTAATTTTCAGGATTCTTAAATGAATATAAAGTTCAAAAGAACAATTTGAAATAGAAATCTTTTGTAACATTATAAATGTATTGACTGGCACTTTTGATCAAAATGATTCTTCCTTGCTGAATAAAAGTATTAATTTCTTTCACAAAATGCTAATGCATGCACTCTATGTGCTTCACATGAACACTTTTAGTATCTAATGCACTTGCTATAAATACAACAGACTGCACACATGAAGAAACGCACATGCACTCTTCACTGATGTTTTTGAGTGAAAGCTACTGTCCAGATTTCTCATCTCTCACATTGGCTGTCATGAGATACGACAGAACAAAGACCCAAATCACAGTTTGAGCCAAAAACACACACACACACACACGAGCCATGTGATGTCCGTGTGAACGCCAGGTGCCAAAAAGGGACAAAATTTAACACAAACTAGCCTGACAGCTTGAAAACACATGTGCATGTGTGTTTGTGGCTTTGTTTCAGTGTGTGATTCATCGTATATTTTCCATCCAGATAAAAGCATGTGACAAAAGAGCCTTAATGACCCAAATGAGGTGCATTACATGCCAAGAATGCGGTCTAATTAACCCCACATGCTCGTTTAGCTCGCCGGACCATTCAGTCGCAACACGTGTGCGGTTTGCGTGTGAAGTGCATGTGTGTTTGTGAGCGCACTGACCTCCAGCATAAACTCTGTGTGTGTGTGTGTGTGTGTGTGTGTGTTTGTCAGTGGCCTCCAGTGGAGTGTGTGTGTGTGTGTGTGTGGGGGAGGCAGACGGCATTGTGGGCCGCAGGAGGACTCGGACGGCCGCAGAATGATTTCTGTGAACGCTGGAGTCGTTCAGCAGCACGTGCAAATGTGGCCCAAGGATTGAGCGTGTAAAGCACACATATCACGTGTGCTTCTGCCTGTTGGAGTGTGCGACGCACAGATAATGTCGTACTAGTGTTCATCGTGGATTAGTCATGGCTCCCTATAGAGGAGCAGGAGGACGTGGGTTTGAGTCATCGTCCACAACATGTCTACACAATACAGCGTTTCTTATGCATTCTGATTCATTATTGAATTATTGGTATAGAAATGTGATTTTGAAAATCTAGCGTCCTGGCAAACCTTTGATGAACATTTGATGCTGCAATTTTTTAATTTTTTATTTTTTTACAATATCTGAGTACAAAAGCAGTATTTATTAATTCCGATTCATTATTTAATTCAGCATTTAAAAAAGGAAGTAAAAGTTGTTTCTCCATGATAAAATGCATATGATTTATGCATTTAAACATGTTACTAGTGTAAAAATTTGCTTATGAAAATGTAGTGCCCTGGCAAACCTATGATGAACGTTGCTGCAACATTTTGTGTTTTTTTTTTCAAGTAATATCTGATGTTCTTCAAAGTAAAAATGCAGTATTTATTAATTCTGATACATTATTTAATTTAGTATTTTAGAAAAGAGAGAAAATGATTGTCATTCCTGAAAAATAAAATGTATCATGGTTTCCACAAAAATATTGGGCAGCACGACTGTTTTCAGCATTGATAATAATCAGAAATGTTTCTCGAGCAGCAGATCAGCATATTATACTGATTTCTGAAGATCATGTGACACTGAAGACTGGAGTAATGATGCTGAAAATACAGCTGCACATCACAGAAATAAATTACAGTTTAACAGAGATTCACACAGAAAACAGCTGTATTAAATTATAATTATATTTCACAATTGTTGCTGTATTTTTGATCAAATACATGCAGCCCTGGTGAGCAGAAGAGACGTCTTTCAAAAATAAAAAAAAATAAAATTATTCCAAACTTTTGACCGGTAGTATATATATTTAACCATTTTATTTTATTTTATTGCTTTTATTTATATTTTTCATGATTAAGCACATTTAAACTCCAGATTCTCATTACAGTAACGCAAAAAAAAAAAAAAAGATTTTCAAAGATTTTTCATAATTTTTTTTCCACATACCCGTCTATAGAAATGTGCGTATTACATAATATGATGTTAATGTGTCACGTTTCATAAGTTAATGTTGGTCTGGAGAGAGAGAGAGCGGGTGAGAGACCTGTGTGAGCCGTTATATCCTCCACCGACATTCTCTCAATCTCTCCTTCATGAATTATTCATATCTGGTTTTGTGCTGATGGGCCGCTTTATGTGAATTATAATGATTACATTTATAAATGGCCGATCTCACATGTGATTTGCCCTGTGCAGAGCTGAATCGATTAGGAAGTGTGCGAATGCGCCGCATGCAGTGGCTTATTGTCAGGTTTTGCTGTGTAAGAAGTGATTTTCTGAAATCACTCTGCGTTTGGATGACGTTGTTGAGTTTTTCCATGTTTATTGTGTTTCATTTATTGTATTTCCTGACATAATTGGATCTTTTATAGGCCTATGTGTCGGTATAGCAACAACCCAGTTCTAGTCTCAGTGGTTACAGCATCTCCAAACTCGAATCCCATTGGTCGATGATGAATGTTATTGGGTCACACGGTTTGTTTTCCCGTAATTCTGCATTTGAACACTCACCGCGTCATCGCTGCCTCGCGGGAGTTTAGTTTGCGCACACAAACGCTCATGTTGTGGTCTAAATTGCTTGATGTACTCATAATAACGTTATGATTTTAGGATATGAGTGAAATGTAATGTAACCCTGAAATTTGCTGTAATTGCCGTTTGGTTAATTGGCGAAGGCACCGCATTCCAATCAAGTGCTGTAATTATATTGCACCCTTGTGAACGCTTTCGCCGTCAGTGACGCAGCATGGTTTACATAAACAAACAGGTGTGTGTGTGTACCTGTTTTTATATCCCGGTGGGGAGTTAAACCTGAATACACACAGACTCATGGGGACTAAATTGATGTCCCCATGGATAAACAAGCTTATAAATCATACAGAATTAAGTTTTTTGACCATCTAAAAATGCAGAAAGTAAGAGGTAGGTTTAGGTATAGGGCGATACAATAAACGGCCTGTACAGTAGAAAAACCATTACGCCTGTGGAATGTTCCCACAAGGATAGCTAACCAGACTGTGTGTGAGTGAGTGTGTGTGTGTGTGTGTGTGTGTGTGTGTGTGCTTCTGTGCCTGTGTGTGTGTGTCTGTGTGTCTGTTTATGTGCCTGTGTGTCTGTTTATGTGCCTGTGTGTCTGTGTCTGTTTGTGTGTCTGTTTCTGTGCCTGTGTCTGTGTCTGTGTCTGTGTGTGTGTCTGTGTCTGTGTCTGTGTCTGTTTCTGTGCCTGTGTGTGTGTCTGTGTCTGTTTCTGTGTCTGTGTCTGTGTCTGTGTGTGTGTGTGTGTGTCTGTCTGTCTGTGTGTGTGTGTGTGTGTGTGTGTGTGTGTGTGTGTGTGTGTCTGTCTCTGTGCCTGTGTGTGTGTCTGTCTGTGTCTGTCTGTCTGTGTGTGTCTGTCTGTCTGTGTCTGTGTCTGTGTCTGCGGAGGAAAATAATTAGTGATGTGCCGCCAAAAAATTCTTATTCCTGTCTATCTATCTATCTATCTATCTATCTATCTATCTATCTATCTATCTATCTATCTATCTATCTATCTATCTATCTATCTGTCATTTTTATTATATTTTTATGTTGTATATTTATATTATATTGTTCATATTTTATGTAATAGTATACTATTTTTATTATTAATTTTTAAATATATGTATTTTTTAAATACCCTTTACATATTAAAACGGACTTTTGGCTAATAAATATAAAGTAAATGTTTACGTTTTTTACCCTATGAAGAGAATTAAACAATATTTTAAGATTAATTAAAATATTTAATGTTTTTTTTATTTATGTTTTTATATATAACAGATGTATATATACTGTATGTATAGAGAGAGTTTTTAAAATAATTTTTTATAAAATGTATGTAATGCATTAGATGTTAAAACTGACTTTGGCGGTTTTTTTAGCCTATAAAGTGTTTAGGAATTAAATTAATAATTTACGTTTTGTTATGATTTTTTTCTTCTGAATGATCTAAAACCTTTATGCCTTAACATGTTTTTTAAGAAATAATGAAATATTTTTTTTATATTTTAATATATTGTAACAACCTCATTTTTATATGGTGAATTTTGTTTTGTTTTTTCTTTTTTTAATTAATAATTAATCTTCCATAGTAGCATACATTTAAATCATGATAACCACAGTTAAAACCACACATATAGCACCTCAATAAATACCATAGTAAAACATGCAATTACAGTGGGTACGGAAAGTATTCAGACCCCCTTAAATTTTTCACTCTTTGTTATATTGCAGCCATTTGCTAAAATCATTTAAGTTAATTTTTTTTCCTCATTAATGTACACACAGCACCCCATATTGACAGAAAAACACAGAATTGTTGACAGAGTGAAAAATTTAAGGGGGTCTGAATACTTTCCGTACCCACTGTATATGGCGGGGGTGCCCAAACTTTTCCATTCCACGGCCCACCTAGACAAGTATAATCTATTTCACAACCCACCAAAGTATTTGAGATCAAAAAACAATTACTTCAAGCTTAATCTTAATTAAAAGTTTAATATAACAGAAATTAAGAATTTTAGAAAAATAACCATTTTATTTTACAGTACTGTATAATTGTATAATATAGTATGTATAACTGTAAAATTTCACTACTAATGTTTAAGTTTTAATTTCTTTGTTTACAGACTTTAAAATATGAAACATGTCCATAAAAACTCGAAACACACTCTCTCTGGTGAACTGTAATCTGTAATATATAGAAAATGCATTCATGATCTTCCGTGTGTGTGTGTATAGAGCGGAGCGCAACACGTTTTAGCAAAGCAAAAGAAGCGAAGCAGAACTGTCTAAAACAGTTTGGAGATTAAAATAATTGTGAAATAGGTAAAAATAATAAACAGATGTGTCTCATTTTAAATAAACTAAAAACCGAGATGACCAATTTAGCCAATTTATGTGGAAATGTATGTGTTTTTTTTATTATACCAATTTATGTGGAAATGTTTAAATCTTGTAGTGTTGCAATTAACCCCGCCGTGTACATGTGAAACACTTTTTACAGACCGGTTCCTTATTGGTAGCCAAATGCATGTGAAGGAACGAAAACAGTGGTGAGTTCAAACAGACAATAGAAATGAATGAACATGGCCCACCTGAAACAGTTTTCATAACATTTGAATTTTCCGGTGTATGCAATCTCATGCAGAATACAGCACAGTGATTACTTTTACTTTTAATAATGATGTCGCTCTGAGACCCTCACTGTTATTACAACTTGTGTGCGCTTAATTGAGATTCAAAAATCGCACTAAGAATATTGCAATTCGTAATTAATGTTGGTAGGCTATATGTGACCCTGGAGCACAAAACCAGTCATAAGGGTCAATTTTTTCAGGAAAAACATGCTCCACTAACAGAAATTAGGATTTCTTCGCTAAAGTCAGGTTAGTTTCTTATCGTATGATTTAAACACATTATAGCACTGAAAACTTCTTACTGCTTGTAGGAAGGCGCATTCAAACTATAATTTTTTCTAGCTAACAAAATATGTATTGTGTGTTTGAGTGGTCCAGACGCTACAACTACATGGCCCTGTCTGAAGAAGTGTTTGCCCCCTAAACCTAAACCTTTAGGGGGCAAACACTTCTTAGCAGCAACAACTGCAATCAAGCGTTTGCGATAACTTGCAATTTAGTTTATTTTAATATGTCAAGTTAAACAAAAAAAAAGTGAAATAATTTTTCTCATAAATAATAAATCGTAATAATAAAAAATAAAGTTTTAATAAAATATGGTTTTAAATGATTAATTGTAGTTATTTTATTTCATGTTTTATTTGAGTTACATTTTGAGTTTTTTTCTGTCTTTTTAAAAAAAATATTACAGTTATTTTATTTCAGGTACCAACATTTTTGGGTTTTGTTTTACTTATACCATGTCTATAATAAAGACAAAAATATCATAAAAGTAGACATTTATTTATTTATTTATTGGTAGAAGTTTCGTTTTTTAGGGAGCTGTTCGTTTAAGTTAATATTAATAAAAAACTTAAAAATACTGTTTCACTGCAAAAAAGAGATTTTATTTTATTTTTTGAAAATTAAATTTTCTTACCTCTTTGACAGATATTTGTTCTTGTTTTAAGCATAAACTTCACTAAAGTTAAAAAACGACTTCTTATCTCATGTCAATGTGCATCTCCAGTAAATTAATCTTGATTTAAGAATATTTAGATATTTGTACTGGAAAGCGAGATGAAAATACTGAGGAAGAACATTACTGTTTGCGGCGTGCTGGTTAATTAAAGGAGCAGGTTTGCGGTTTGATTAAATGGCTCATCATTCATGTTTCTGGCTGTTTTAGAGCTTCTTCAGACTCTTTTCTTCTTCTCCATTTTGTATTTATAGCCTCGTCTCATTTAACCTCTCCTCAGGTCAATTCTGCTGAAATGAATCCTAGTTCAGCGCACATGCTGTTCATCAGGACAGTCTCTTATATTTCAATACTACACAGGTGAATCTCAAGCACATATTGTTTTTCACTCAAAATCAAAAGAAAGAAATGATGTTGCATTAAAAACTGTAACCCATTTTAGCACCATTAAAACTTTTTTGCTTTGTGATATTTTTGTGAAGATTCTTGTCATTAAAAAGAAACCTATTTTAGGACCATCACTGTTTAATTTTTAATTTTTTGGGCCATTTTTAAAGTAAAATCTAATGTTTAATTTCTGGGTTTCGGAGTGAGATCTTGGCATATTCTTGAGATTCACCTTTACTCTTCTGAATCTTTTTATTAAAATGTCTGATTGATAAATCTGGTGTAAATGTAAAATAAAAATAATTATACATTTAATTAAAATAATATAATATAAAATTATAAATTAAATAAAATATAATATTAAATTAAATAGAATTAAATAAAAATAATACAATTAAATAAAGTACCTTAATCTAATTAAATAAATTATAAATTAAATAATAAAAAAAATAAAAGTATTATTGTAGCTCATAAAGCTTTGGTTAACATGTCTGCCAAATGGATAAATGTAATGGAAATGTAAAAATAAAATAAATAATAAACTATAAATTCATATAAAAATTATTTTATTGTATCTTTTTAAAAGGTAGTTAAAATGTGTCGCATATTGATAAATCTAATGTATAATAATAATAAAAATATAAAATTAAATGAAATTAAATTATAAAATTAAACTAGTAAAACTACTTTTATTTGATTTCAAGAAATTAAAATGTTTTAATGCCTTTAATTAACTATAATAACCCTACCTGTAGCTTATAAATCTTTTGTTAAAATGTCTGCCAAATGGAAAAATTTTATGTAAATGTTAATAAAATAAAATAAAATAAAATAAAATAAAACATTTACTATTGTGTCTTTTGTACAAGGTTTCCTGCACTAAAACAATTGTAATGTATTATTTCAGGAGCATGCCGGAGATTCGCTGGACTGTCAGGCATTTCCATGTGATGTTTGTGGATGAACGTGTTTGTGCATTAATGTCGCTCGTCTCAGTTCTCATCTCAGCTTTATTTAATTAGAAAGATGCTGAAATGGCCTTGAGGATAACGAGGAACGAGTGTAATTGTGCTCAGTGCTTGTCGATTAACTCTTAATTACGCAGAGGACGATCGCTCAAACACACACTCGCGATTATCGCACCTTTAACTGTGGATATTCTCAAAAACAAAGACCTGGCAGCTGAAAGCAGAGGCAAACACTGCTGTGCAGCTGATTCTGTCATTGTTTGGTGAGCAGGGGATTTTCAGACTCAGCTTCAGGTTTAGTGCTTTGTTTTTACTGGCGTCACAAAAACGGTTCATGTTGCTGAAGTGTTTGTAGTTTGGTTGTATACAATTAAAATTGAAGGACAAAAATAAGTACTGTAAATAAAATTTAAAAACGCACTTTTTCTAACAAGCAATATTTACAAAAAAATTAATTACATAATGTTAAATAATATAAATAAATAAAATACAGTTAAATAAAGTAAATGTTATATATGTATATATATATATATATATATATATATATATATATATATATATATATATATATATATATATATGTATATATATATAATTAAAATGGTAAAAAAAAAACTTTAAATAATTTTATAAAATAAAACTATTTGTAGCTAATGAAGTAAAATATGCCACTAGCAATAGTAAGGTCATGAAATAATAAAATATGTACCTTGAATATTGTAAAATTCACTTGGGTAAAATTAAATAAAAGGAAAAAACTATATAAAATAAATTAAATTAACAAAATATATAATGCATAATTCAATAAAATACAAATATTAATGTAGCTGATAAAGTAAAGCAACGGCAATGTCATTTTTTTTTTTCCTGGAAACTGGTAAAATGTATACCTTGAATATAATCAAATTTGCTTTGGGTAAAATGTCTGCCAAATGAATACATTAAATGTAATTAATAAATAAATACAATTAAATGAAATAAATAATAAAATAAGATGCAATCACATAAAATAAACAAAATAAAAAATAAATAATTAAAAGTATAATCTATAATAGTACATACAATTAAATAAAATGCAATAAAATAAAATATAAATAAAAGTATTGCTCTAATAATAAATCAAATAATAAAATCAAATACAATAGAATAAACAAAATATAATGTAAATTTTTTTTTATCTTGTTGGTCAAAGTAAAGCATGGCACTAGTAAAGCCAAGAATATGGGCTTGATTCCCAGTGAATGCATGAACTGATCAAATGTATATCTTGTATGTACTAAAATTCAATTTGGATAAATTGTCTGCAAACTAAATGTAATGTAAATGTAAAAAATAAATAGAATAAAATGCATCCTAATCTAAGAATTGTGCAAACAGGAGTAGCTCTCAGAAGTAACACTGATGGTTTGTGTGTCTCAGATATCAACCTGTGCTGAGCTTTCTTCGGAGACTTTAACAGACGAGCAAAAAAAACTCCTGACACGGATTTACCATGTTTTGCTTAACCCTTAAAATGCATTTTCAAAGAATCGTTATTTTATGTATAAGTCAAAACTTAATGCACTGCTCAAAAAAATTTAATGAACACTTTAAAAACACACTTAAAAAAATATCATGCTGGATATCTATACTGATATGGACTGGGTAATGTGTTAGGAACGAAAAGATGCCGCATCGTTTGATGGAAATGAAAATTATCAATGTACAGAGGGATAAATTCAAAGACACCCCAGAAATCAAAGTGAAAAAACAATGCAGCAAGTAGGGAAAAAATGTCAGTGGCCTCCACCTGTCAAAATGGGGGTCGTCTCATTGTTGCCCATCTAGTGCACCTGTTGTTAGTTTCATTAACACCAAAGCAGCTGAAACTGATTAACAATCCCCTTCTGCTACTTAACTGACCAGATCAATATCTGGAGTTTAATTAACTTGATGCTATACTCTGATTAAAAAGTGTTCCTTTAATTTTTTTGAGCAGTGTATTTTCAACTAAATCCATGTCGTATCGGATCAGCAACATAATTCATTAATGAGTGAATCTGAAAAAATGTCAAGGTTTTGAATATTACCATATGTTATTTCTGCATTTACTCCTTTTTGATTAATAAAAAAAAATTGTAATTTTTTACAATTTTAAATACACATGAACAACAACACAAAAAATTATGATCCAAAATGTGGATCATATATATCATATATATATATATATATATATATATATATATATATATATATATATAAATATTGATGAGAAGTCTTATTCGAATATGTCATTGTATGAAATTTATAAAAACATATAGTCTGAGAATTGCCAGTATTAACCCCTATGGAATGAATAGAGTTGAACTCATGGTTGCTTAAAAACATGCCACATTTATAAAAGCTACATATTTATTTCTAACAAAACATAAATATTAATCTGAAAAGCTTTCAAACTGAATAAATTCATTTTACTTGCATGAACTTTCACTTTAAGAAAAGTGATCATTTTTTTCATCAATAAACGTACATATTAATGTTCATCAACAATATTCAGTTCAAAGAGTTGTGAGAAATGTGGGAAAAAAGGCTAAAATATATTTTACAAAAGTTTTTGACACTAATATAACCTCATAGATAATTTAACAAAAAGTGTTTTTGACACTAATGGTGCTCCATACACACCCGGGTCAAAAAGACCCAAACACAAAACCTTATTTGAAATGGTTACATCTCCTAAAAAACAATTGCAAATAATCTGAAAAAAAAGTAAATAATCTGTATTTTAAGGCTCTTGAAGCATTTGCAAATTTTCATTGCATTACTAAAAACAGTTTTTTTAGAAATTCATATTCATCAGTTTTTCATGCTACACTGCTTCATCAATAGACGTACATATTATTGTTTATCAACAAAATTTAGTCCCAAGAGTTGTGAGAGACGTGGAAACAAATGCTAAATATATTTTACAAAAGTTTTTGACACTAATATAACTTCATAGATAATTTAACAGAAAGTGTTTTTGACACTAATGGTGCTCCATACACACCCGGGTCAAAAAATACCCAAATGCAAAACCTTATTTTAAATGGTTATATCTCCTAAAAAAACTATTGCAAAAAATCTGAAAACAAAAAAAAAAGATGTGTATTTTGAGACTCTTAAAGGGGTCATATGATGCTTTTTTAAAGATCATTATTTTGTGTATTTGGTGTAACAGAATATGTTGACATGCTTTAGTGCAGTACAAACAGTAGCTGATTCAGAAGCGCCAGATTGTCATAGCAAAGTCAGAATGACCTCCTCTCCTAGGTTCACGAAACGGGCGTCTATAAAATGCATTGCTGTTCTGTTGTAAGTGATCTTAAAGATTCCTAAATGCATCTACTTCCGGAAGGCCAAATAAAGTGCTTTTGCTTTCGCCTAGAAACACACAGCGTCTCCCTGACATGCTGCTTCAACACTAACTGCGGTTACTGAAACCACGCCTTCTTTCTTTGCGTGCACATTTGGGCGGCATTATGCTAATATTTCCACATAGTGAGGTAGATATGTGGGGGCGTGTTAGAACAAGCCGTTTTAGGGGGCGTGGCAGAGTCTTAACTTTGATAAAGAATATCTCTTTGGTTTTGAGACTTTAGTCTTTGCAACTTCAGGGATCTTATCTATGCACAATCAGCTTGTAACACTCCAAAGAGAAAGAACAACTTGAAATCGCATCATATGACCCCTTTAAAGCATTTGCAAAGTTTCGTCAAACTGTGTTTTATAGAAATTCTTATGCGTCTCTTCTGGGTCGAAATTGACTGAATGCATTATGAGGGTAAGAAAACGTGATGTGACATGAATGCATGGTGAAAAATGTAAGTAAGATCGTCTAGAAGAGTAATAGCACAACTAAGTACAGTATACAGCTTTATGAACAGCTACTGGTTGGTGTTTCATCGCCTTTAACCTGTATAAACAAATCAAAAGGGTTTTCCGCCGCGCTTCATTTCTAGCATCTACAGCTTCCAGTTTCTGTCCATCTGTGGTTTGTGGTTTATTCTTTTATTGCTATGATGTTAAATAAGCGTTTGTGCAGCCCATGACCCACTTTAGTTTCCTCCAGCTTTGTGATGCCGCTTGCATAATGAACACAGGGTTGTTGTGACAAAGAACTATTATCAGACACAAAACGAAATGAGAGGAATCTGACCTGTTTTGAGGAATTGTAGCATCAAATAGTCTCTGAAATGATGTTCCAGGACAAATAGGACATTCGTGTTTGCATGCATTTCTGTTCAGTTCACCAATCGCCGGACAGTTCATGTGGGTGAATCTCACAAACACGTCTTGAGTCTTTATGAATTATTATATTTTTCAATCAGGATTTTTGAATTGACTTTTATATGAATGTAAATTAAACACATTTTCCCCTCAAATTTTATGCACATGTGTGCATGTATTTTGCATGCATATAAAATTTATTTATGCGGGGTTTAATTAAACTATTTAATGTATTTTAATTAAACCAAATATTTTATATATGTACAATATATAATATTACAACTTTTTATATTATATATTTATTATTTATATATTATTATATACATTTTATATAGTTGTTATATAAATGATATAGGTTTTTATTACAAAATCTGAAAAAAAGTGTATTTTGAAAAGTTTTGTTCCTTTAATAAATAGTAATATAAAATAATAAATATATAATATTATATTGTATATAGATTATATAATGTATTATATAATATTATACATTTAATATATAATATTACATGTCAACTGAAACATATTCACATTATTATGCACATGTGTTATTCGCTGGTTGACTGTAATCTTTATTTGTTGTAATAAAATTAATTTGTTCTGGGTTTAATTAAAATATATATATATATACTATATTTGATGCATAATTTAACTAACATATAACATTTTGTGTGTGTGTGTGTGTGTGTGTGTATATATATATATATATACCCACTGTATATATATGTGTGTGTGTATATAGGTAAACGTGTGTATATACATATATATATATATATATATATAATCCTGTAGTCCTGTTTGATGCTGATGTGATTGCGTTTTTCTCTGCAGTTACACACACTGGTGGACTGACGGAGTGCTGACGTTCCTGCCGTTACCGTATGATGAAGGTGATAGCTTTACACATCCATAAAGACAGATGCGAGACATGTGAGCTTACATATTAACCACAAACACTAAGCCGAAGCAGCCGTTACATCAGTCAGTCCTGATGCAGTGGGGCTTTCTGAGTGACTGAGCGGAAACTGATCCACGTCCGGCTCACGGGAAACACACTGGAGATCACGGTTTATTTATTTATATGAATACATATTTAAGTAAATATTTATTTAAATATTTATGTACAACTTAAAGTAAATTATTCATTCATTTGACTGCATACTTAAGTAAATATTAATATAAATATTTAGTTTTTATTTATTTATGTGAATGTTTATTTCAATTATTTATTGACTTAAATGTTCAATTTAAGTTAAACAATTTCTATAAACATTTAAGTAAATAAACAAATTAAGTAAACAGTTTAAAAGTAAATACATATTTAAATATGTATTAAAGTAAATATATAGTTACGTGAATAAATATTTAAGTAAATATTTAAATAAAGAATTTAAAATGTAAATAAATATTTCAGTATATATTATAAGTAAATATTTAGTCATTTATGTGAATGAATATTTAAGTAAATATTGAAGTAAACAATTGATTAAATAAATAAAGATTTAAGTGTATATTAAAGTAAATATTTATTTATGTGAATGATTATTTAAAAAAATAAAATAATAATGAATAAATAAACATTTAAGTATATATTATATAAGTGTATATTAAAGTAAATGTAAATTTAAGAAGTAAGTGCTTGTTTATTTATTTATGTGAAATCGTTAAATGGCGACTTAAGTTAATATAAATTAAAATATTAAAGCCAAAAATATTTAAATGTTCAATATTAATGTAATTATTAGTCATAATTGACTCATTTGGAACACATGAGCATCAGCTCTATACAGCACACAAATAATGCTCTTTATGTTCAGGCCGTGACTTAATTCATGCAGTGGAAATACATTCTACACACAAATATTGGAAACAAAAAGTCCAGATTTTTTTCTTTTCATCTCTTGGAGCCGATACCGATACTGAATATCGGATTGATGCATCCCTAGTTTTATATGCTGTAAGACCATGGCTATTATTCGTAAGATGAAAGATGACATTGCTTGTGTGCGTTGGTGCTCTTATTCCTGTGTTTAAAATGGCTGAATGAATGTGCGCTAACTGCCTTTAAGAAATTTAACGATGTTAAACATTTAATTAATATTAAACAGTACCACGTTGACAGTGCGACTACTTTGAATATTCATATTTTGGAATTGTTTTCTGGCTCGCTCAACAATGCGCCTGATCAGTGCTTTATTAAGATCTCCAGTGAGATTGTGAGGATGCTGCGATGGGGTTTATATTCTGGAGAAACGTTACCTGAGGAAACAGCCTCAGTTCTTCCTGTTGCATGCATAGAGTCAGTGTGAGTCTCATTTATAAAGACTCTTTTCACACCTTTCATTCTTTCTAATTTGCGGCATACAAATAACTTTGACACAATGTTGCTCTTAATGCAATGCATAGAGAGCAACAAACAGTATTTATTGATAGCAAAATGTCATCATATATTTAATTATTTTGTGATGGTAGTTGTTTAATTTTGTCTGTTATATTCCTGCTGAAATCAGTCTTGCTGTCGTGAATCTTTTGCTTTAGTCGAAGTACAAATAACTTTGACACAATGTTGCTCTTAATGCAATGCATAGAGAGCAACAAACAGTATTTATTGATAGCAAAATGTCATCATATATTTAATTATTTTGTGATAGTAGTTGTTTAATTTTGTCTGTTATATTCCTGCTGAAATCAGTCTTGCTGTCGTGAATCTTTTGCTTTAGTCGAACAGATTGCCCTAAATATTAATGTTTTTTTTTTGCATGTTTAAGAACATTAAATGACTTAAATGAAGTAGCAATAAATGAATGAATCTTGGTATGAAATGGACAACATAAATGCAACATTAATATATATAGAGAGATATTCTTTTTGTTGTTTTTTTATTTAACTTTATTTTTTTTTGCATGTTTTACATTTGTCCATTTCTAATGCATTCAGCAGGTGAATGAACAACATAAATGCAACATAAAAAAGATGCATGTATCCTTTTTTATGTATATATATTTAGATTTAGATTTATTTATTGCATATTTCACATTTGGCAGTTTCTAATGCATTCAGCAGTTGAATAAACAAATGCAACATTAAAAATACTGTGTGTGTGTGTGTGTGTGTTTCACAGTTGGCAGTTTTCTATTGCATTTAGTAGCTGAATGAACAATATATTGTAAATACAATGGAAAATGTACATATTAAACATTTACATATATTATTTTTGTTATGTGTATACATTATATTTTTGAGATTTATTTAGTTTTTATTTTTGCATGTTTCTCATGCGTTCAGCAGCTCTCTCTCTTTCTCTCGCCCTGCTTGTGTGACTCAAGGTTTCTGTCATGTTGCCATGCCGACAAGGCCGTTTGGGTTTATTTACCTTGAGAGACACTGAAGGAGGGATTGAGGGAAGAACGGAGGGATTTTAATGGATGAGAGATGAATGAATGAGCGGATGCTCGGGACTTTAATGAATAACATCAATGCAGACTGTTCTCTTCTCTTCTCTTCTTTTGTCTTCTCTTTCTTGCATCAGAAAGGGTCATTTCATTGTAAATTGAATGAAAATGTGCTGCTGAAATTGTTCAGGTCAAACTGAAATGATCAAAAATAAACTTGAGCTGCTCATTTTGAACATTTTTAGTGCCCTAAAAGTGTTTTATCTCTTCCCTTTTTTCAAGTTTTATGGATTCTATTTCATGGTTAAATTAAATGTTAGTAATCAAAAAGCATGTCTTATTAATTGCAGAGAAGGGGACATAGACATGGCCTTTCCCCATAGACAGATATTTTCTTGTTTTAAGCGAATACTCACTTAATTTTGCTTAATTTTTCAGAGAAAAAGAGACTAAATGTCTTATTTTGCATCTCACGTCAGTCATGATTTAAGAAAATCTGGATTTAAGATGAATTCTAAATGAACAAAAATGCTTGGTAATATAATCTTTTTTTTATTTATTTTTTTGCTGTATATGGTTTACTTGTGATTATTCATGAATCATTATTTATGAGTATTAATGTATGAATATATATATTTTCATTTCATATATACTGTATATGTATATGATGTTGGTGTTTGCGACTGGATGAAATGAGGAAGGTCCAAACTGAAGGATGGAGATATTAATGATTCTGAATGAATGCGTTACGCAAATCTGGTTCAGTCCGCTTATTGTTTGTGGCAGTCACACTGACCTGTTGCCATGGCAGGACACACACACACACACACACACACTCTCTCTCACACACACTTACACACTCACTCACACACACACACACACATTTACACACTCTCTCTCACACACACACTCACACACACACACACACACACACACACTCACACACTCTCACACACACTCACACACACACACACACACACACACACACTCACACACACACACTCTCACTCACACACACACACACACACATTTACACACTCACACACACACACACACACGTTGATGTGTGAATGGATGAAGGCAGTGTTGTGTGTGATTTAGTAGATGTCAGGAGAGCAGAAGTGAGTATTCAGTCAATGTTTCCTGCACTAAAATCTGTAGTAAATATGTGTAAGCAGCAGTTACAGACACAGCTGTGACACGTGAACATGACATGCAGCCAGCAGAACTGATGGTTATCCCTTTTCATTTTTTTAGTTTTTTTTTGGAAAATCTGTTTTTGTTTTTTTTTGTGTCTTTTTTACAATTTTTACATAAATTTTTTTTTCCTATTGCTTTTTTCTTTTTAAACCCAAACCCCCCCCCCCTCCTTTTTTTACATTTATGGTCCATTTTAACCATGACGGGAAAAAAAATGAAAAAAGAACGGTTATTGTGTTTTTTAATGCTGTGCTGAAAACCAAAATTGAAATTAGAACCACACGCACAAAATGCTGCCAGAAAAAGTTAAATATTGACTTCTTTTCAGATTTTTGTTAATGAATTTTTGCACTTTTAATAAACATTTGAAAAATGCACAAATTAATATAGAAAAATGTCGATTTTGGCCTAAAGTCTTCAGTCTGTCAGTTGAGTGTTTTTGTTCTCTCACGTTCGTTTTTCACTAGAGTTATTTTCTAGCGGAGCTTCATTTCTCATACAGCTCACGTGGAAGGCCTCGCTCACAAACGCCGTGATAAACTCAACGACCGCGGCTGATGAAATATTTAAACGTGAAAACCTCATTACCTGTGACACTGTAATTACTCTGGTGTGTGTGAAACGTCGCATCAGTCACGTCTTGAGTTTAATCAGTATGTATACGAGTAAAACCGAGAAACGCAGGGGCCGCCGGAGGGAAACACCCATCAAACCGTTAGTCGTTACGTAACAGCGGCTCGTTAGTGAGGGAGACCCTTCAGTTCACTTCTCAGTGTTTGATGTGTTTGGACGGACTGTTAAACAGCTTTATGCTGCTTTCAAACACATACAGCAAGAACAATATACTTTCCTGTATACAATAAGATTTTTGAAGTCTCTTCTGCTCACCAAGGCTGCATTTATTTGATCAAAAATACTGTAAAAATTTTGAAATATTATTATGATTTAAAAATATGTTTTCTATGTGAATATGTGTTAAACTGTAATGTATTTCTGTGATGTGCAGCTGTATTTTCAGCATCATTACTCCAGTCTTCAGTGTCACATGATCTTCAGAAATCAGTATAATATGCTGATCTGCTGCTC
>NW_015506128.1:740958-749469 GCF_001515645.1 Sinocyclocheilus grahami | reverse complement strand
CTCACACACACACACACACACATTTACACACTCACACACACACACACACACGTTGATGTGTGAATGGATGAAGGCAGTGTTGTGTGTGATTTAGTAGATGTCAGGAGAGCAGAAGTGAGTATTCAGTCAATGTTTCCTGCACTAAAATCTGTAGTAAATATGTGTAAGCAGCAGTTACAGACACAGCTGTGACACGTGAACATGACATGCAGCCAGCAGAACTGATGGTTATCCCTTTTCATTTTTTTAGTTTTTTTTTGGAAAATCTGTTTTTGTTTTTTTTTGTGTCTTTTTTACAATTTTTACATAAATTTTTTTTTCCTATTGCTTTTTTCTTTTTAAACCCAAACCCCCCCCCCCTCCTTTTTTTACATTTATGGTCCATTTTAACCATGACGGGAAAAAAAATGAAAAAAGAACGGTTATTGTGTTTTTTAATGCTGTGCTGAAAACCAAAATTGAAATTAGAACCACACGCACAAAATGCTGCCAGAAAAAGTTAAATATTGACTTCTTTTCAGATTTTTGTTAATGAATTTTTGCACTTTTAATAAACATTTGAAAAATGCACAAATTAATATAGAAAAATGTCGATTTTGGCCTAAAGTCTTCAGTCTGTCAGTTGAGTGTTTTTGTTCTCTCACGTTCGTTTTTCACTAGAGTTATTTTCTAGCGGAGCTTCATTTCTCATACAGCTCACGTGGAAGGCCTCGCTCACAAACGCCGTGATAAACTCAACGACCGCGGCTGATGAAATATTTAAATGTGAAAACCTCATTACCTGTGACACTGTAATTACTCTGGTGTGTGTGAAACGTCGCATCAGTCACGTCTTGAGTTTAATCAGTATGTATACGAGTAAAACCGAGAAACGCAGGGGCCGCCGGAGGGAAACACCCATCAAACCGTTAGTCGTTACGTAACAGCGGCTCGTTAGTGAGGGAGACCCTTCAGTTCACTTCTCAGTGTTTGATGTGTTTGGACGGACTGTTAAACAGCTTTATGCTGCTTTCAAACACATACAGCAAGAACAATATACTTTCCTGTATACAATAAGATTTTTGAAGTCTCTTCTGCTCACCAAGGCTGCATTTATTTGATCAAAAATACTGTAAAAATTTTGAAATATTATTATGATTTAAAAATATGTTTTCTATGTGAATATGTGTTAAACTGTAATGTATTTCTGTGATGCGCAGCTGTATTTTCAGCATCATTCCTCCAGTCTTCAGTGTCACATGATCTTCAGAAATCAGTATAATATGCTGATCTGCTGCTCAACAAACCTTTCTGATTATTATCAATGTTGAAAACAGTTGTGCCGCTCAATATTTTTGTGGAAACCGTGATACGTTTTATTTTTCACGATTCAGAGATGAACAGAAAGTTCAAAAGAACAGCATTCATTTGAAATAGAAATCTTTTGTTACATTGCAAATGTCTTTACTGTCACTTCTGATCAATTTGATGCATCCTTGATGGATACAAATATACGTTTCTGTAAAATGTTAATATAATTGATCGAAAACTCAAAAAAGTATCAAGAAAGTGAGACTCCTATTGCACACACAGCTCATGTCACGTGGTTCTCTTGCTGTCCTGATGAATGGGAATCACGGGATTTGACCTCAGTGATCAGGAATGTCTTACACTGACACTTAAGACAGGTTTGAGACGGTCAAGAGTGTGATGAGCTGAAGGACTCACGTGTCTGTGATCGACTTATTCTTCACCCTCTGAACCGCTTTTATGTTCCCGTCCCTCACAGACGTGTTTCTGTCTTGGAAATGCCCGTCTTTATGTGTGCTTGTGCACTTAATACTGTGTTTTTATGTCTTCAGAACAAATTCAGTTGTCTCTCATGGTCTTTTATAATTATTCACTGAGATTATATGATGAATTGTTGCAGAAATTAAAAACTGGAACTGTTCACAACGGTTTACCAAAACTGTAATAAGTTTGTTGCATGTCCGACATTCAAATTTGAGTTAAGGTTATTATTGTTAACTAATATATTAACTAAGTATTAAATGAAAAACTTAAACAAAATGAAATTTAAACCCAAAAGCACTAAAATTACTAACGGGAAATAAAGAAAAGCTAAAACTGAAATAAAATATAAATGAAACCCAAATAATAATATTAAAAAGGAAACTTTAATTACAATATAAAATGAAATCATAAAAATAAAACCAAAAATAAATTAATAAATAAACTATACATTTTTGTTAATTAAAAAAGAGGGAAAATGTAATATAAATATTAGATGAAAATCTTGAACTAAAAATTTAAACTGAAATAAGTTTAAGATGAAGCAAAAAAAATTCAAACTGAAATAACAATAAATTAAAACCAAAAAGTAATATTTAGCAAGAAAATATAAAAATAAAGCTAAATAAAAATATGAATAAAAACAACAATAGTATACAAAATAGTATTTTAACAAGCAGAAATAAAATAAGTTATATAAGTTATAACTTATTTGATTTGAGTTCATGTTTAAGTTATTTCAAGTAACAAAAATGTGTTTTATGGCTTTAAATTTAGTTAATGAGCTGAAATAAAATACGTTTACATTTTTTTTTCATGTTTCAGTTAACATTTATTTCAAGTAACACAAATGTTTTTTTTTTTCTGGTTTAGTTGTAGTTTAGTTGTAGTGAGCTGCTTCTCTGTGTTCCTCAGAAAGCTGCGTTTAGTCATCTCACGCTGTTCTCCACACGCCGTCTCTTTCTCCAGAGAATCCATGAAGCTGTCTGAGTCAAATTACTTCCATCAGCAGCTTGACATGCACACACACGCGCACGCGCACACACTCACACACACACACACACACACACAGGTTTGTTTTTATGGTTTATGGGGACTCTCCATAGGCGTAATGGTGTTTATACTGTACAGACCGTATATTCTATTGTCCTACACCAACCCTACCCCTAAACCTACCCCTCACAGGAGACTTTCTGCATTTTTAGATTTTCAAAAAAACTCATTCTGAATTATTTATAAGCCTTTTGAATTACGGGAACACTGAAAATGTCCTCATAAAGCACCTTCTCGTTGTAATACCTATGTCATACCCATGTTATTATACAAATTTGTGTCCTCATAAACCAGATAAACATGCGCACACACACACACACTCACACACACACACACACACACCTCCGTAGGTAAAATGCAGAACTTTCAAGGAAACTCTGTCAACCTTTGATCAGGAGTTTCAGTATCTGATATCAGTGAAATGTCACGACTCCCTGCTGAGGCTTCTGTTGCAGCTGCTTTGACCTGTGAATTGAGTATTGAAATGATTTGTTGCTGCTGATTCTGTGATTTTTCATTCATTCACTGATGCTTTCATTGTTTATCTGTGTGTGTTTATAGATTTGCTCATCTGGGTCAGAACCAGCACAAGGTGGAGAGAAACGACGATACCAAGAAATTAGATGCCGACATCAGCCTGTGAGTGTGTGAGGGAATAAAAAAAATTACATATGTATGAATTTATTAATTTTTTGCATTTCGTAGTCATAATTAAATATAATCATAATCATTTTACATTTTCACTCACTACCATTCAACATTTGGAATAATTCAGATTAAAAAACATTTTTTTTGAAAGAAGTCTCTTTTGCTCAACAAGGCTGCATTTATTTAATACAGTAATAACAGTAAAAATTGTGAAATATTATTAGAATTTAAAAGAGCTGTTTTCTGTGTGAATATGTGTTAAAATGTAATTTATCTCTGTGATCAAAGCTGAATTTCCAGCATCATTACTCCAGTCTTCAGTCACTTTTGATTCATCCTTGCTGAATAAAATTAATTTCTTTCAAAACAAATAACTTTCAGTGTGCATATACATTTTATAGTTCAATATTTATTAATTTATACATTTTTGTATAATATTTTACTAAATATTTAGCATGTTTGGTAAATCTATTTGTAAAGTTTAATGCAGTCATCAAAACTTCTTTGTTTCAGATAAATATTCAGATTTTTTTAATTCATATATATAGCATGTTTTTAAGTTTAAAAAAGGTTTGCTGATTAACAGATTTAATATGTTGATAATATATTAATAATATTCTTAGTATTCTGTTGTAACTAGTATTTTTAAAGAGTATGAACTATTTTAACTACTTTAAGTGCAGTTGTCACTTATATATAAATATGCTTTAGGTCAAATGTGTTTTTTTTAGGCGTTTGTGTGTTGTACTGTGTGTTTGTTCATTGTGTGTGTGTGTGTGTGTGTGTGTGTGTGTGTGTGAACACGCGTGCAGCAGGTGTGTGTGAGTGTTTCTGATGTTATGTAACATTGTTTTTCACACTACATTGACGCTGGTATTGAAAACATGCTTTTGTTTTGTTCTTGTTTTGACATTTACTCTCTTCACTCTGTGTGTTGTGTTCATGCTGACGCCTCATTGGTCCCTGAAGGAGGGACACAGTTGTGGGTGGAGTTTAGCAGAGATCTTGTGTTTAATTGACTCGTTTGGAGCGCGGCCTGTCTGATAGGTGTCAACTTTCACATGATTATAAAGGTCACGCCTGCACTGGACGTGTGTGTGTGTGTGTGTGTGTGTGGGTGCGCGTGCATGTGTGTGTGTAAACATGATCCACTGTGTGTGTCATTAAAAACATTAAAAAAATATGACATTATATTATAACAAGGGCGTAGAATTTAGTAGGGATGCTAGTAGGGACATGTCCTTACCAATATCCAGCGACTACTAAATTGTCCCTAGCAATAATGTTTAAATATATGTGTATGTAACCACTGTTGTTGTAATTTCAGTATATACAGTATACTGATAAATTGAATATTCACTTCAATTCACTTCAAACGACTGGATGCTTTCAACTGATTTCCTACTGAACTGAACTGCAGCTCAAACTATTTCAAATATAGTGAATTAAGCTACAAACTCGATCATAATGCACAATGTTTCATCTAACATGTATTCTGAGCTGCAGCTCGTCATATTAATGGAGTGTTTGACTAGTTAGCAGTAAACCGGTTATCTCACCTGAATATGTTCATAGATTTGTGTTGATGTTATCTTTGGAATGGAAATATGGATATTTTATTTGTAAACATCATACTTTTTTCACTTATTTCAGTTAACGTCATAAAACTAGCGAGCTAAGTCAATAGTAATGCTGACAGTGTCGAGTAAACATAGCTGAAGACGCGAAAACCGGAGGAACAGAAAAACTGATTAAATTGAGTGAGTAATTTACGCTGGAACCGCTTCGAGTGATTCAGACTCATGACTTCGATCATTCAGTCCAAGCACAAACCAGATCAAAAGAGCCATTCATTTCTGAATTTCAGCATCGCTGGTAATGATTTTAAAAAGCGCATAGTGATCGGTGAAACCGAGCTTTTCGAAATTCCGAATCAGTTAAACCATTGCATCGCAAAATGATTCACTGTTTCGAAGCGCTCCAATCGGATCATGTATCGCGAATCATTTGATTTAGATCGCAAGTTTCATTTGTCAAATCATTAAGGTAGTAGGCCTACAGTTATTAAAACAAAAAAGAAAAATAACAAATAAAGTAGCCTATACTACAAATCCCTTAAGATAATTAACGGTGGTTTTACTATAATAAAAGTGTAGTTACCATGCTTTTTTTTGTATAACCACAATTTTACTAAATACCACGATTAAACTATAATGTAGCAAAACCATGGTTAATTCGAGGTTATCATGGTTTAACTATCTTAACCATGTTTTGTTTTTTTCACCTTAAGAGGACACATAGGATGAATATAGAGATGCAGTTTGCACTGCTTTTGGATCAACAGAACTTTGGATAGTTTCCATATCCATGGATCAACTCTGAATAAAGAAAAGAGAGGTTTAGAGCCAGATTTTTGTTTAGTAAGCTGGCAGGCGACACATTTTACATTTACATTTACATTTAGTCATTTAGCAGACGCTTTTATCCAAAGCGACTTACAATTGGGGGATACATAAAGCGATTCTTCTTAAAGAGGCAAACAGACACAAGAAGTGGTTGCAATACCAAGTTCTTAGACATTGTTCAAATAAGTACAAGCTAGAAAGAGAAGGAATAAATAAAGAGAGAGATACTTTTTTTTTATTTTATTTTTTTTTATTTTTTTTTATGATGAAGTCAAGTAGTTTCGAAAGAGATGAGTTTTCAGCTGTCGCTTGAAAATTGTCACAAATGAATTAAGTTATATTTTGCTATATTCTCTTTAGAGTAGTCAAACAATCCAAGGAAAACATCTTTAAAACAGAAAGAGTCACTTACAAAATAAGATTGAATATTCAAAAATCTGATCAAAATGTCTTTTTGTACAAAACAAGTCAAGTCCCCGTTATTTATATAGCACGTTTTACAATGCAGGTTGTGTCAAAGCAGCTTTACAGTATTAAACAGGGAAATAGTGTGTCAAAATAGTGTGACATTCTCCTCTGGCCAGACAAAACCAGCAGTTTAATTCTAGGTTGCAACAAAGTCAGATTGTGCAGAGGACTGGAGTTTGTATATTAAGCACGCAGAGCAACCACCCAATAAAGCATTACAATAATCTAACCTTGAGGTCATGAACGCATGAATTAACGTTTCTGTGTTTTCCATTGAGAGCATAGGTCGTAATTTAGATATATTTTGAGATGGAAAAATGCGGTTTTACCAGTGCTAGAAACGTGGCTTTCCAAGGAAAGATTGCTATCAAATAGCACACCTAGGTTCCTGACTGATGATGAAGAATTGACTGAGCAGCCATCAATTATTAGACGTTGTTCTAGGGTAGTACATGCAGAGGTTTTTGGTCCTATAATTAACAACTCTTTTTTTCAGAATTTAACAGTAAGAAATTACTAGTCATCCAGTTTTTTATATCAACTATGCATTCCGTGAGTTTTGCAAATAAGGTATGTTTCGAAATATAGAGCTGAGTATCATCAGCAGAACAGTAAAAGCTAACACCATGTTTCCTAATAATATCTCCCAGGGGTAACATGTAAAGCGTGAAAAGTAACGGTCCTAGTACTGAGCCTTGAGCAATTGGGGGATACATAAAGCGATTCTTCTTAAAGAGGCAAACAGACACAAGAAGTGGTTGCAATACCAAGTTCTTAGACATTGTTCAAATAAGTACAAGCTAGAAAGAGAAGGAATAAATAAAGAGAGAGATACTTTTTTTTTATTTTATTTTTTTTTATTTTTTTTTATGATGAAGTCAAGTAGTTTCGAAAGAGATGAGTTTTCAGCTGTCGCTTGAAAATTGTCACAAATGAATTAAGTTATATTTTGCTATATTCTCTTTAGAGTAGTCAAACAATCCAAGGAAAACATCTTTAAAACAGAAAGAGTCACTTACAAAATAAGATTGAATATTCAAAAATCTGATCAAAATGTCTTTTTGTACAAAACAAGTCAAGTCCCCGTTATTTATATAGCACGTTTTACAATGCAGGTTGTGTCAAAGCAGCTTTACAGTATTAAACAGGGAAATAGTGTGTCAAAATAGTGTGACATTCTCCTCTGGCCAGACAAAACCAGCAGTTTAATTCTAGGTTGCAACAAAGTCAGATTGTGCAGAGGACTGGAGTTTGTATATTAAGCACGCAGAGCAACCACCCAATAAAGCATTACAATAATCTAACCTTGAGGTCATGAACGCATGAATTAACGTTTCTGTGTTTTCCATTGAGAGCATAGGTCGTAATTTAGATATATTTTGAGATGGAAAAATGCGGTTTTACCAGTGCTAGAAACGTGGCTTTCCAAGGAAAGATTGCTATCAAATAGCACACCTAGGTTCCTAACTGATGATGAAGAATTGACTGAGCAGCCATCAATTATTAGACAGTGTTCTAGGGTAGTACATGCGGAGGTTTTTGGTCCTATAATTAAAAATGAAATTACTAGTCATCCAGTTTTTTATATCAACTATGCATTCCGTGAGTTTTGCAAATAAGGTATGTTTCGAAATATAGAGCTGAGTATCATCAGCAGAACAGTAAAAGCTAACACCATGTTTCCTAATAATATCTCCCAGGGGTAACATGTAAAGCGTGAAAAGTAATGGTCCTAGTACTGAGCCTTGAGGTACTCCATGCTGCAGTTGTGATTGGTATGATACCTCTTCATTCACTGTTTATATATGAGTCTGTTTATATATGATACCTCTTCATTCACTGCCACAAATTGATAGCGGTCAGCTAAGTACGATTTGAACCATGCCAATGCACTTCCTCTAATGCCAACATAATTTTCTAGTCTATTCAAAAGAATGTTGAATGAATCTTCCTCAGAAGAGACAAAAACAGCAACTCACTTCAATGTCTGACTTATTATTACATCCATAAGCTTTTTGTGCAATTTGGTGCAACTCATTAATCTGTTGTTTGAGCTCTTCATATTTAAGGAGAACTATAGTTTTCAAAGTTAGGCATCGCTTGTTATGATTTTCAAGGGCGTAGTTTAGTAGAGACACTAAGACATGATCAGCCAACTACTAAATTG
>NW_015506128.1:739969-740757 GCF_001515645.1 Sinocyclocheilus grahami | reverse complement strand
ATCTGAATTTTATAGTATGTGTACAGTGCAACAGCAAAGAGCTTTATTACATTTTAGAGAAGTCAAGTTGCGATACCGAACAGAACCACATGGAGATGCCAAAAATCCCTAAACCAATGGCCTGCTGACTGCATATATCTACTACAGTACACGGATCCATTCAGTATAACTAAACACAGCAACATAAACATGACAAATCAAAACATTATCGTGAATGTGTGTGGAAACAACATGAATGTACGGAAATGTCTGTGCCTGTGCATAAATACAATGTGCGATCAGTGCGTCAAGAGCGCTCATACACGCATTATTATAACGGACTCACGCTTACTTACTGTACTGTACGACTCCTGTATGCCACCGCAATCATCTTTACCTTGATTGCAGTCTTCATCCATCAAAACTTTACTAGCGAGACTGGTTATCAAGTCGAGAAACCGTAGTTTGCATCTCATCTGGCCATACAGCGGTGGGATGTGTTGACAATCCGTTCAGTCTGTACTTCACACAGCGTGTGTGACGTGTGAGGGCTCGCGCTCTTCAGAGACAGTCACAGAATATGACAGAGCTCATGTTTAAAAGCAAAACACACTGGAATGAATAATTAACTTAAAACGCAGTGCAAGTCTCTGTTCTCTCTGCAATCTCTGATGTAATCAGCCTGGTTTCCTTTATATTAGCGCTGTTTTGGACGGATTGTTTGAATGCATTCACTTACTGGGTTATTGGACTGAAAACTTTCCCGGAGTTTAGTGGCTTAAAATGATCTGATCGCAAGCAGAGAAGCA
>NW_015506128.1:736906-739876 GCF_001515645.1 Sinocyclocheilus grahami | reverse complement strand
TATACAGTATATACCTATTTTAATACATTAGATGAAATGTTTAGCACCCATATATTTAATTAATGTAATGTGTGTCATTGATGTTGTTTCACACTTCCATTTCATTTGTGATTAATTCAGCCATACAAAGAATGCAAATGACTTAAATTTATTTATTTATTGTTAAGATTATTATTAATATATCACCTCATATTAGATTGATATTTTTAATACTTAAACACCAGTTTTTGTTTTCTAATTGTATATATTTATTTTTTATTTCTATTTAGAATCAATTTAATTAAATATGTTTAGCAGCATTATATTTAAATAATACCCATACAGAGTGCTAATGACTTAATCAAGCTTTGCTTATTTATGTATTTATTTGTATTATTATGATAATTATTATTATTGCTGTTGTTAATAATAATAATAATAATTTATCACGTAGTGCTGTCAAACGATTAATCGCATCCAAAATAAAAGTTTTTGTTTACATAATATGCTGTATGTGTGTACTGCATATTTATATATACATAAACATATACACACATACAGTATATATTTTGAAAATATTTACATGTATATATTTATATTCATATAATTTATATTATATATAAATATATTTAATATGTAAACATAACATATTTTTCTTAAATATATAAAACAGACTAATATTAGCGTAGATGCCATGCTTCTAACAATGTAAGTATATCGGGTGTTATGGGAAGTGTTCCCAGTTCCGGTTGATAATATATACATATATGTGTGCATATTTATATACGCATAATAAATATACACAGTACACACACATATTATGTAAACAAAAACGTGTATTCTGGATATGATTAATCGCGATTAATCATTTGACAGCACTAAATACTTTTCAAATTCAGTTTTTGTATTCTAATTTTAAATTGTATGTATTTTTTAAATTTAAATTTTATTTTGTTTAGAATAAATTAAATGTTTTGCACCATTAAATAACATCCATATAAAGAGTGCTAAAGACTTAAATCAAGTTTCACAAATTATATAATTTTTTTTATTATTATTGTTATTATATGACCTCATATTAAGTGATAATATAATCTGTTTTTTGTTTTCTAATTTTAAATTTACACCCAACCCAAATTTACATGATTATGGTGTGAAGTTAATTATTAACTTTATAATAATTCCACAGTTGTTTCTGTTTCCTGTTGCGTTTGAGCTCGTATCGCTCATCAGAAAGCAGCTCCGAGTCCGTCACAGACATAATTTTCTTCATTTACCATCACATACGTGCCGGTTCACATCCATCTGGTGTCAGAAGAGGTCATGCATATTTAGCTCCAGAAAAACTAACTCTCTACTTGTAATTGCAGTCAACTGTAGGATTTGAGATCCAAAGCAAAGCAGTCATGAATAAGCGATGAGATGAACGATCATAATAGCAGCCCGTGATTAGGCAAGAATTAATTCTAATAGTCTAGCAGCAATAGAAACATCAAATATAGAGCGTGACTCATGTCTGTCTACATGTGCCTTATCTGAATATGTATCATGTATAATTCATGACTTACTGCTTCATTTACATTCATTTACGTTTTATTGTCACTGCTCTTGCATTTTATGAGAGAATAGGTCACTTTAAAGTTCATTTAGTCCTTTTCTTCTTATTTTAGATTGGATGAGTGTGAAGGCTGGACCAGCGCTCCGGTGTCTCTGTTCCCGTCGGACAGCATCTATGAGGTTTTGGCTCCGGAGTTGGACATTCAGAGCCATGAGGTGTTCGAGTGTCACGTTCAGACGGGTCGTGGTTGGGTCAGGAGGACGTGCTCATGTACCGCGAGTACATCAAAAACAGATACATGTGAACAGATTGACTGATGGGAAATGGTTGAATTATTAGAGCAGCAGTTCTCTGTACTGCTCATTTAAAATGAGTCGTTTGACCATCAAAAATATACAGCATTCCTTTTCCCTATAAAAGCAATGCAGGAGTGTTTGATATGAACCTGTAGGTCATGAGGAAAAGGCTCCGCTGTGACTTTTAATAGATTTTGTGGCGTGAAAGTGAAACAAATCGATTCGCAGATGAGCTTCTGATTAAGTTGTGCCTAATGTTAACGTGATGTATGAAGTTACATATGTACAGAATAGAATAAAAGATCATGAGTGTTTTTATATTCATATATTCATGTTGGTTCAGCGTGTGCGAATTGTGAGTGCTGTTGAGGAATTTGCTGAGGGATCAGATGCAGCATTTCACCTGCTGAAAACTCCCACAGACACACAATGAAGGAGGAACCCGAGACACTTCTACAGACCAGAAGACCAGAGATGCATTTCACACCAGACAGGAAGAAAACACAAAGCAGCTATGTGGAACACCCTAGCAACAACCCAGAACACCTTAGCAACCCTTTGGCAACCACATAGCAACACCCAAGAAGAAACAACCCTCTGGCAACCACCCAGAACACCCTAGCAACCCCCTGACAACCACATAGCAACACCCCAGAAGAAACAACCTTCTGGCAACCACCCAGAACACCCTAGCAACCCCTTGACAGCCACATAGCAACACCCCAGAAGAAACAACCTTCTGGCAACCACCCAGAACACCCTAGCAACCCCCTGACAACCACATAGCAACACCCCAGAAGAAACAACCTTCTGGTAACCACCCAGAACACCCTAGCAACCCCTTGACAGCCACATAGCAACACCCCAGAAGAAACAACCCTCTGGCAACCACCCAGAACACCCTAGCAATCCCCTGACAACCCCATAGCAACACCCCAGAAGAAACAACCCTCTGGCAACCACCCAGAAAACCCTAGCAACCCCTTGACAAACCACATAGCAACAACCCAGAAGTAACAACCTTCTGGCAACCACCCAGAACACCCTAGCAACCCCTGACAACCACATAGCAACACCCCAGAAGAAGCAACCCTCTGTCAACCACCCAGAACACGCTAGCAACCACATGACAGCCAT
>NW_015506128.1:727672-736873 GCF_001515645.1 Sinocyclocheilus grahami | reverse complement strand
TCTGGCAACCACCCAGAACACCCTAGCAATCCCCTGACAACCGCATAGCAACACCCCAGAAGAAACAACCCTCTGGCAACCACCCAGAACACCCTAGCAATCCCCTGACAACCTCATAGCAACACCCCAGAAGAAACAACCCTCTGGCAACCACCCAGAACACCCTAGCAACCCCCTGGCAACCGCATAGCAACACCCCAGAAGAAACAACCTTCTGGTAACCACCCAGAACCCCCTAGCAACCCCCTGACAACCGCATAGCAACACCCCAGAAGAAACAACCTTCTGGTAACCACCCAGAACCCCCTAGCAACCCCCTGACAACCGCATAGCAACACCCCAGAAGAAACAACCTTCTGGTAACCACCCAGAACCCCCTAGCAACCCCCTGACAACCGCATAGCAACACCCCAGAAGAAACAACCTTCTGGTAACCACCCAGAACCCCCTAGCAACCCCCTGACAACCGCATAGCAACACCCCAGAAGAAACAACCTTCTGGTAACCACCCAGAACCCCCTAGCAACCCCCTGACAACCGCATAGCAACACCCCAGAAGAAACAACCTTCTGGTAACCACCCAGAACCCCCTAGCAACCCCCTGACAACCGCATAGCAACACCCCAGAAGAAACAACCTTCTGGTAACCACCCAGAACCCCCTAGCAACCCCCTGACAACCGCATAGCAACACCCCAGAAGAAACAACCTTCTGGTAACCACCCAGAACCCCCTAGCAACCCCCTGACAACCGCATAGCAACACCCCAGAAGAAACAACCTTCTGGTAACCACCCAGAACCCCCTAGCAACCCCCTGACAACCGCATAGCAACACCCCAGAAGAAACAACCTTCTGGTAACCACCCAGAACCCCCTAGCAACCCCCTGACAACCGCATAGCAACACCCCAGAAGAAACAACCTTCTGGTAACCACCCAGAACCCCCTAGCAACCCCCTGACAACCGCATAGCAACACCCCAGAAGAAACAACCTTCTGGTAACCACCCAGAACCCCCTAGCAACCCCCTGACAACCGCATAGCAACACCCCAGAAGAAACAACCTTCTGGTAACCACCCAGAACCCCCTAGCAACCCCCTGACAACCGCATAGCAACACCCCAGAAGAAACAACCTTCTGGTAACCACCCAGAACCCCCTAGCAACCCCCTGACAACCGCATAGCAACACCCCAGAAGAAACAACCTTCTGGTAACCACCCAGAACCCCCTAGCAACCCCCTGACAACCGCATAGCAACACCCCAGAAGAAACAACCTTCTGGTAACCACCCAGAACCCCCTAGCAACCCCCTGACAACCGCATAGCAACACCCCAGAAGAAACAACCTTCTGGTAACCACCCAGAACCCCCTAGCAACCCCCTGACAACCGCATAGCAACACCCCAGAAGAAACAACCTTCTGGTAACCACCCAGAACCCCCTAGCAACCCCCTGACAACCGCATAGCAACACCCCAGAAGAAACAACCTTCTGGTAACCACCCAGAACCCCCTAGCAACCCCCTGACAACCGCATAGCAACACCCCAGAAGAAACAACCTTCTGGTAACCACCCAGAACCCCCTAGCAACCCCCTGACAACCGCATAGCAACACCCCAGAAGAAACAACCTTCTGGTAACCACCCAGAACCCCCTAGCAACCCCCTGACAACCGCATAGCAACACCCCAGAAGAAACAACCTTCTGGTAACCACCCAGAACCCCCTAGCAACCCCCTGACAACCGCATAGCAACACCCCAGAAGAAACAACCTTCTGGTAACCACCCAGAACCCCCTAGCAACCCCCTGACAACCGCATAGCAACACCCCAGAAGAAACAACCTTCTGGTAACCACCCAGAACCCCCTAGCAACCCCCTGACAACCGCATAGCAACACCCCAGAAGAAACAACCTTCTGGTAACCACCCAGAACCCCCTAGCAACCCCCTGACAACCGCATAGCAACACCCCAGAAGAAACAACCTTCTGGTAACCACCCAGAACCCCCTAGCAACCCCCTGACAACCGCATAGCAACACCCCAGAAGAAACAACCTTCTGGTAACCACCCAGAACCCCCTAGCAACCCCCTGACAACCGCATAGCAACACCCCAGAAGAAACAACCTTCTGGTAACCACCCAGAACCCCCTAGCAACCCCCTGACAACCGCATAGCAACACCCCAGAAGAAACAACCTTCTGGTAACCACCCAGAACCCCCTAGCAACCCCCTGACAACCGCATAGCAACACCCCAGAAGAAACAACCTTCTGGTAACCACCCAGAACCCCCTAGCAACCCCCTGACAACCGCATAGCAACACCCCAGAAGAAACAACCTTCTGGTAACCACCCAGAACCCCCTAGCAACCCCCTGACAACCGCATAGCAACACCCCAGAAGAAACAACCTTCTGGTAACCACCCAGAACCCCCTAGCAACCCCCTGACAACCGCATAGCAACACCCCAGAAGAAACAACCTTCTGGTAACCACCCAGAACCCCCTAGCAACCCCCTGACAACCGCATAGCAACACCCCAGAAGAAACAACCTTCTGGTAACCACCCAGAACCCCCTAGCAACCCCCTGACAACCGCATAGCAACACCCCAGAAGAAACAACCTTCTGGTAACCACCCAGAACCCCCTAGCAACCCCCTGACAACCGCATAGCAACACCCCAGAAGAAACAACCTTCTGGTAACCACCCAGAACCCCCTAGCAACCCCCTGACAACCGCATAGCAACACCCCAGAAGAAACAACCTTCTGGTAACCACCCAGAACCCCCTAGCAACCCCCTGACAACCGCATAGCAACACCCCAGAAGAAACAACCTTCTGGTAACCACCCAGAACCCCCTAGCAACCCCCTGACAACCGCATAGCAACACCCCAGAAGAAACAACCTTCTGGTAACCACCCAGAACCCCCTAGCAACCCCCTGACAACCGCATAGCAACACCCCAGAAGAAACAACCTTCTGGTAACCACCCAGAACCCCCTAGCAACCCCCTGACAACCGCATAGCAACACCCCAGAAGAAACAACCTTCTGGTAACCACCCAGAACCCCCTAGCAACCCCCTGACAACCGCATAGCAACACCCCAGAAGAAACAACCTTCTGGTAACCACCCAGAACCCCCTAGCAACCCCCTGACAACCGCATAGCAACACCCCAGAAGAAACAACCTTCTGGTAACCACCCAGAACCCCCTAGCAACCCCCTGACAACCGCATAGCAACACCCCAGAAGAAACAACCTTCTGGTAACCACCCAGAACCCCCTAGCAACCCCCTGACAACCGCATAGCAACACCCCAGAAGAAACAACCTTCTGGTAACCACCCAGAACCCCCTAGCAACCCCCTGACAACCGCATAGCAACACCCCAGAAGAAACAACCTTCTGGTAACCACCCAGAACCCCCTAGCAACCCCCTGACAACCGCATAGCAACACCCCAGAAGAAACAACCTTCTGGTAACCACCCAGAACCCCCTAGCAACCCCCTGACAACCGCATAGCAACACCCCAGAAGAAACAACCTTCTGGTAACCACCCAGAACCCCCTAGCAACCCCCTGACAACCGCATAGCAACACCCCAGAAGAAACAACCTTCTGGTAACCACCCAGAACCCCCTAGCAACCCCCTGACAACCGCATAGCAACACCCCAGAAGAAACAACCTTCTGGTAACCACCCAGAACCCCCTAGCAACCCCCTGACAACCGCATAGCAACACCCCAGAAGAAACAACCTTCTGGTAACCACCCAGAACCCCCTAGCAACCCCCTGACAACCGCATAGCAACACCCCAGAAGAAACAACCTTCTGGTAACCACCCAGAACCCCCTAGCAACCCCCTGACAACCGCATAGCAACACCCCAGAAGAAACAACCTTCTGGTAACCACCCAGAACCCCCTAGCAACCCCCTGACAACCGCATAGCAACACCCCAGAAGAAACAACCTTCTGGTAACCACCCAGAACCCCCTAGCAACCCCCTGACAACCGCATAGCAACACCCCAGAAGAAACAACCTTCTGGTAACCACCCAGAACCCCCTAGCAACCCCCTGACAACCGCATAGCAACACCCCAGAAGAAACAACCTTCTGGTAACCACCCAGAACCCCCTAGCAACCCCCTGACAACCGCATAGCAACACCCCAGAAGAAACAACCTTCTGGTAACCACCCAGAACCCCCTAGCAACCCCCTGACAACCGCATAGCAACACCCCAGAAGAAACAACCTTCTGGTAACCACCCAGAACCCCCTAGCAACCCCCTGACAACCGCATAGCAACACCCCAGAAGAAACAACCTTCTGGTAACCACCCAGAACCCCCTAGCAACCCCCTGACAACCGCATAGCAACACCCCAGAAGAAACAACCTTCTGGTAACCACCCAGAACCCCCTAGCAACCCCCTGACAACCGCATAGCAACACCCCAGAAGAAACAACCTTCTGGTAACCACCCAGAACCCCCTAGCAACCCCCTGACAACCGCATAGCAACACCCCAGAAGAAACAACCTTCTGGTAACCACCCAGAACCCCCTAGCAACCCCCTGACAACCGCATAGCAACACCCCAGAAGAAACAACCTTCTGGTAACCACCCAGAACCCCCTAGCAACCCCCTGACAACCACATAGCAACACCCCAGAAGAAACAACCTTCTGGTAACCACCCAGAACACCCTAGCAACCCCCTGACAACCGCATAGCAACACCCCAGAAGAAACAACCCTCTGGCAACCACCCAGAACACCCTAGCAATCCCCTGACAACCTCATAGCAACACCCCAGAAGAAACAACCCTCTGGCAACCACCCAGAACACCCTAGCAACCCCCTGACAACCACATAGCAACACCCCAGAAGAAACAACCCTCTGGCAACCACCCAGAACACCCTAGCAACCCCCTCACAACCACATAGCAACACCCCAGAAGAAACAACCCTCTGACAACCACCCAGAACTAGGTTTGCAAAGGGGTGGAAATTTTCTGTTAAATTTCCAGAAACTTTTGGAATTCTTGAAAACTTTCCAGTTTTTTTGGAAATTTTTGGGAAGTTTTCCTGCAATTACAATTTCTGGAAAATTTCTGTCAATTTGCAACCCTGCCCAAAACACCCTAGCAACCAGCTAGAAGACCTTAGCAAACAACAGGCAACCACCATATCGCCCAAGGTCTTTTAGGGGGCTGCCAGGAGGTTGCTAAGGTCTTCTAGCTGGTTGCTATGTGGTTTCTAAGGTCTTCTGTGTGGTTGCCAGGTGGTTGCTAACAACCTAGAAGACCATAACAACACCCTGGCATTGTGGCAGTGACTTCTGCACAGGCAAGTGCTGCTTACATTTTCTTTAAAAATGTTAAAAAATATACTGTAGTGTCATTTTATCATTTGTTGATTTGATTAATTGTTTTGTGAATTATATATTTGTAAATTATATTTTATTACTGAATTATACATATATATGCTCATCTGCCTCTCTCTCTCTCTCTCTGTGCAGCATCTCGTTTCTCGCTCCATGTGCCGCGTGAGTCTGGATCCAGTGCACAGGCGTCTGCAGAAATCAGTCACGTGGCAGCAGGTGGAAACTTATGAACACACACACACTCATGCATACTCACTCGCTCAGAAAAGTGCTGCTGATTACAGGCCTTATTAAAGCTCCATTAGTCTCCGGACAATAATCAAGTGAGATGTGGACAAAAATAATAAAAAATTTGATTTCTTTTTTTATCTGAATGTGTGTGTCACTCGCTGAGGTTATTATAACATCTTAAGACTGAAAAGTTGTATATACTTCAGGATTTAAGGTAAGACATTTTTCATGCACTGCTCAAAATTAGTCTATTTCACTTCCATAACATGTCTTCTTTCAGACTAGTGGAAAAAAACATCCAAAATATACATTTAAGAGTTTGTTTTATTGCACTTTATTTATTTGCATCTATAAATTTCAACTCTAGTGCACATCTTTAAGAGTTTTTTTCTCCACTTCAGCAGCACTTACATACACCAAAATTTACAATTATATTCCTCTATGTTCTTAAAGTTTTTACTGAGTGTTTTGTTCATATATCATTCACTTGATACTTTATTAATACGTTTTATACCTAAAATGTTATTCTTTCCTTTTGTGATTTAGGAGTGATAAAAAGAGAAATCCAAAATCCGTTCTGTAAAAACCTTCAACTCTAATATGGCAATGAAATCCAGTGAGAATTTTGGACCTCACTTTATTCCATGTTTGGGAAAATGTATGCAAATGAGTGCATCTTTAGTACCTCATTTGCACATTTAAACAACATTTTCGAAAAACTTGTAATACAAATCAATAGTCTTGATGTACCTTGATTAATTAGTTGCTAAAGTATGCCGATATCTACGTTATGCTGCTTGTTTTTTCTGCTTTATTCTAAAGTGGTTTATTGTTTTTCATATCACATGTATTAGAAATATGTGAACAAGTGAATGTTTTCAAGGTTCTTCTGTGGCATCAGACTGTAAAACCAATGTAAAATCTCTTTAGTCTTCAGGCTCAGTTGCTCGTGTGTGTGTGTTTGATCAGACACTTGATCCAGTTAGAAACCACCTAAAGCACGTTAACTATATGAATTAGTATTATATCGCATGGCTCTCTGGAATACTTTTGTATGTAATGACACTATGATTGTTGACCCAGGCTGTTGATTGATTTATGTCATAAGTATCTGTGTAATAAGCAGGTAAATGTACATGCAGCTTCACATGAGGGTTTATTTTGGGATAATGAGCATTGAAGCTCATGCATTAGAACTGCTGTCATTCACACAGCTCTTCACGCATTACATGACATTTATTTAACTCTTGTTCCTATTGCGTGAGATGTTTTTCCTTCTCTCATGGCTTTTTCTTCTTCATTCGGTCTTTTTCACCCTGCTCTTTCTTTTTCTATGTTTACATTGTTGTAATCATGTTTTTCAGCAGTTAATAAATGCATGTAGCTGCGCTGGTTTCTAGGAGACCAGGAGAAAGGAGATGGAGAGATACTGAGAGAGAGATACTGCTGACAGTAATCATGACACATGATCACAGCATGTCAATAAGTTATACATAAAAATAAAAAAATTACATTGAACAATTTTAATTTATATATATATATATATATATATATATATACACACATCATACATAATATCTTGTTTATTTTAATATATTTATATTCTCTGAGGCCGTTGCATTCACGCATCTGATGCTGACATGATATTGTTGTCAGGGTGTTGCTATGCTGTTGCTAGGTTGATTGTTATTCTACAGAAACACCTCTCTTATGTTCTTCAGCTCATGCAACTCTAGTTTCAGTCTTAAAGTTGGGCACATTAGAAACTTTCAGATGTCTTTCTGATTAGACTCTGTGGTTATGAGCGCCATGTGTGTCATCTGTGACTCTCTGAGTAAATGGAGCTTCAGAAAGTCCTCGCGGGTGCAGTGATCGCTCCGATGCTCGCTGTGAATATTTGACTGCTCTGTGATAATGTGAACAGAACATTCACCCCATGAGCTCCATTACAGACCGTTTCTGCTCTAAATCACCTGTAGAACGTGTTCTCTATCTGTGCATCTAAATCCTGTACAGAAATGATTGTGGCTGGACTATGGTACAGTGATGGCATTAGATTCTTCTTTAACATATTCCAAATGTACATGTACCATCAAAATGAAGGATTCCTATACCATGGTACTCTGATGGTATCAAATAAAAACATAGGCCTACAATGAGCTGCAGTGACATTTTAGATGGTTGCCATCTACCTTATTTTGAAATGTGTATAAATAATTAGAATCTTTACACTACAAACTAGTCTGTAAAACTGCATCTCTATATTCATCCTATGTGTCCTCTTAAGGTGTCAATTTATTACTTGTATTACTTTTTTTTTCTTAACCTGGCAATACATCCCTTAAGAAAATTAACTATGGCTTGGTAAAAAAAAAACATAGAAAAACACAGTTACTATAGTTAAACCATGGTAAACCACAAATTAACCATGGTATTTGTAGTTAAACTGTGGTTATACAAAAAACATGGTTACACTTTTACTATAGTTAAACCATGGCTAATTTGTATTTGTGTATACTTTATTTATTTTTTCTTTGTTTTGTTTTATATAACTGTACGGCCTTAAAGGTTTTATGTTTTCTGCTGTTTAATAAAAAAAAATGAAATCAGAAAAAAAGATTCGCAAATTCGCTCCGTCCTGATCTGAATCAAATGATTCGCAATCCATGCTCCAAAGTTCCGATCTGAATCAAAGGAATTGTGAACCCACTCTGAAAGTCCGATCTAAATCAAATGATTTGCGATACGTGATTTGAAGTCCCGATCTAAATCAAATGATTATTTCTGCTCTAAATCCCCTGTAGAACATGTTCTCTATCTGTGCATCTAAATCCTGTACAGAAATGATTGTGGCTGGACTATGGTACAGTGATGGCCTCAGATTCTTCTTTAACATATTCCAAATGTACATGTACCATAAAAATGAAGGATTCCTATACCATGGTACTCTGATGGTATCATATAAAAACATAGGCCTACAATGAGCTGCAGTGACATTTTAGATGGTTGCCATCTACCTTATTTTGTAATGTAAAAGTAAGCTATAAATAATTAGAATCTTTACACTACAAACTAGTCTGTAAAACTGCATCTCTATATTCATCCTATGTGTCCTCTTAAGGTGTTAATTTAGATGACACCTTAGATGACTTTTATTACTTTTTTTTCTTAACCTGGCAATACATCCCTTAAGAAAATTAACTATGGTTTGGTAAAAAAAAAACATGGTAATCACAAATTAACCATGGTATTTGTAGTTAAACTGTGGTTATACAAAAAACATGGTTACACTTTTACTATAGTTAAACCATGGCTAATTTGTATTTGTGTATACTTTATTTATTTTTTCTTTGTTTTGTTTTATATAACTGTACGGCCTTAAAGGTTTTATGTTTTCTGCTGTTTAATAAAAAAAAATGAAATTCGCAAATTCGCTCCGTCCTGATCTGAATCAAATGATTCGCAATCCATGCTCCAAAGTTCCGATCTGAATCAAAGGAATTGTGAACCCACTCTGAAAGTCCGATCTAAATCAAATGATTTGCGATACGTGATTTGAAGTCCCGATCTAAATCAAATGATTC
>NW_015506128.1:722190-723610 GCF_001515645.1 Sinocyclocheilus grahami | reverse complement strand
GCGATTTGAAGTCCCGATCTAAATCAAATGATTCGCAATACGCGATTTGAAGTCCTGATCTAAATCAAATGATTCGCGATATACGCGATTTGAAGTCCCGATCTAAATCAAATGATTCGCGATATACGCGATTTGAAGTCCCGATCTAAATCAAATGATTCGCAATACGCGATTTGAAGTCCTGATCTAAATCAAATGATTCGCGATATACGCGATTTGAAGTCCCGATCTAAATCAAATGATTCGCGCGATACGCGATTTGAAGTCCCGATCTAAATCAAATGATTCGCGATACGCGATTTGAAGTCCCGATCTAAATCAAATGATTTGCGATAAGCGATTTGAAGTCCCGATCTAAATCAAATGATTCGCGATACGCGATTTGAAGTCCCGATCTAAATCAAATGATTTGCGATAAGCGATTTGAAGTCCCGATCTAAATCAAATGATTCACGATAAGCGATTTGAAGTCCCGATCTAAATCAAATGATTCGCGATACGTGATTTGAAGTCCCGGTCTAAATCAAATGATTCGCGATACGCGATTTGAAGTCCCGATCTAAATCAAATGATTTGCGATACGCGATTTAAAGTCCCAATCTAAATCAAATATTTGAAGTCCCGATCTAAATCAAATGATTTGCGATGCGCGATTTGAAGTCCCGATTTAAATCAAATGATTCGCGATACGCGATTTGAAGTCCCGATTGAAGTCAAATGATTCGCGATACGCGATTTGAAGTCCCGATCTAAATCAAATATTTTAAGTCCCGATCTAAATCAAATGATTTGCGATACGCGATTTAAGTTCCGATCTAAATTAAATGATTCGCGATACGTGATTTAAAGTCCCGATCTAAATCAAATATTTGAAGTCCCGATCTAAATTAAATGATTCGCGATATGCGATTTAAAGTCCCGATCTAAATCAAATATTTGAAGTCCCGATCTAATTCAAATATTTGAAGTCCGATCTAAATCAAAAGATTCGCAATACTCGATTTGAAGTCCTGATCTAAATCAAATGATTCGCGATATGCGATTTAAAGTCCCGATCTAAATCAAATATTTGAAGTCCCGATCTAAATCAAATTATTTGCAAACAGGCTCTGAAGTCCCGATCTAAATCAAATGATTCGCGATAAGCGATTTGAAGTCCCGATCTAAATCAAATGATTCACGATAAGCGATTTGAAGTCCCGATCTAAATCAAATGATTCACGATAAGCGATTTGAAGTCCCGATCTAAATCAAATGATTCACGATAAGCGATTTGAAGTCCCGATCTAAATCAAATGATTCACGATAAGCGATTTGAAGTCCCGATCTAAATCAAATGATTCGCGATACGCGATTTGAAGTCCCGATCTAAATCAAATGATTCGCGATACGCGATTTGAAGTCCCGATCTAAATCAAAT
>NW_015506128.1:705245-720634 GCF_001515645.1 Sinocyclocheilus grahami | reverse complement strand
ATCAAATGATTCGCGATACGCGATTTGAAGTCCCGATCTAAATCAAATGATTCGCGATACGCGATTCGAAGTCCCGATCTAAATCAAATGATTCGCAATACGCGATTCGAAGTCCCGATCTAAATCAAATGATTCGCTATACGCGATTCGAAATCCCGATCTAAATCAAATGATTCGCTAAACGCGATTTGAAGTCCCGATCTAAATCAAATGATTCGCTAAATGCGATTTGAAGTCCCGATCTAAATCAAATGATTTGCGATACGCGATTCGAAGTCCCGATCTAAATCAAATGATTTGCGATACGCGATTCGAAGTCCCGATCTAAATCAAATGATTCGCGATACGCGATTCGAAGTCCCGATCTAAATCAAATGATTTGCGATACGCGATTCGAAGTCCCGATCTAAATCAAATGATTCGCGATACGTGATTTAAAGTCCTGATCTAAATCAAATGATTCGCGATACGCGATTTGAAGTCCTGATCTAAATGAAATGATTCGCGATACGCGATTTAAAGTCCAGATCTAAATCAAATGATTCGTGATACGCGATCCGATTGAGCATTTCTAAGTGAATCATTTTGCGACGCAATTGTTTAACTGATTCAGAGTTTCACCCATCACTATAAGTGCTTTTTATAATCATTACAAGTGTTGTCGAAATTCAAGAAAGAATGGCTCTTTTGATCTGGGCTGCGTTTCTGAAGCCTACTTAACGCTACGTTGTTCTTAAGTTGTACCTTAACCCAGTGGCGAGGCTACATAAGAGCCAGGGTGGCACTGGCCCACTCAGATTGTCGGCTGGTCCACTAAATATATTCATGTCGTCTGCGATATCATAATTGTTGTTTTAACGATGTGCGATTTGACGTCATCGACTAGGCCTTTATCACAAAAACCTAACAACACATCTACCGAGTGCACGCATATATTACGTAATGAAGTCTAGTAGGTCAGACTAATGCACGAACGCGTTCTTTCACTGCATGATTCAGTCTATTAAAGTGCATTAAGAATGATAACCAAATTCAAGATATGGGCGCAGAAAATGTATATATTTATATCATTTCATATAGTTAATCAATATCCCACGAAGAGTGCCGTTTTTTTCCTCCAAAATCAGCATGATTACAGATGTGATATTGATTTTTACAGCAGTTCAATAAACAATAAATTAATCAAGAGACTTACGTTTTAGACAGCATGTTGCCTGTTGTTGCTCAATTTCAACAACAAAAGTAATTCCAAACACAGCCACAGCACTCACTCACACAGCACAGTTTCGTGTCTCTGAGCAACATGACGGTGTTTCGTTCCTGAATGAATCAACCGTTTACATGATTCGGTTCAGTCGCAATGACTCACTTATTAACAGTGACTTGCTGCCACCTACTGGTGGTTTTGATTTCACATTTAAAGTATCTTTTCTTTTTTTAAATAATTTCAGACATCAGTTTTCAACGTTGTGTTTTTAAAATATCAAAACATTATTTATGCATTTTTAATTGCAGGTTAAAGTATTCCATGTCCCTCAGAGCTGCATTAAACAGTGGGTAAATACATTTAAATGCCACTTCAGATGCATCTTCTGTGTTTCCTCTGCATTGCAAAGATGAATTTTGTCAATACTGATTTAATTTGCTTGGTAACAGCCCAAATGTCTTATTATTCTCATTTACTGATTAAATGTAAAAATTTGACTCAAAAGGTGATGCACACTTTTCTAGAAAAAAAAATGCCCATAAAAGGTAAAAAATCAATTTAAACTTATTGGAAAAGATTAATCTCTATCACTGCTCTGAACTGATCACCACAAAGAATGAAGAATATCAAAAACTTTAGAAGTCAGCTGTCCACAGTAGTCCTTAAGATACCAGCACAATAACACACTCAGCAAAATATTGTGTAATTATCGTTAAAGATAAAAAAAATTATTGACAAAAAAAAATCATTTTTGTCAATATTGCACACCACTAGTAAAGAATAAGTAATAAGACCCCAGTGGATCAGAATCGATCTTCCAGTTGTGCGCTTATGTTCTATGGCAAATGGTAAATGCAAGGGCTTTCAATCTACAATGTTTGGTGAAGCTACAAACCAAAACACAGGCCAAAAGTCATATGTATAGCCTATACTGTTCACATATATTTGGTATTGTTTGATGTCCTGAAACAATTATGCTAGTTCAGACCTTTTCAACAGTATATGACCAGTATGTCTGTTATATAACATCACATTTTCAATGTAAAGTCATATTTTTATTTTCAGTTTAGGCATATATTTTCAGCTCATATTTTTGGCATTTTTCTTTTTCAGCCAAAAGCCAAAGGCACTGAGGTCCACCCTATTTCACCAGGGTCCACTCACTTGAAAATTTCTGGCCTCGCCAACCTGTACCTTATCGTTAATACGTGCTTTCCCGAAACATTCTTAGTTAAGTATACCTTCTGTAAGTCATACTTTCGTAAGGTTGGTCTGGACCACTCTTAGCTATACCTTATCACTTTTGACAATTCACAGTTCTTTACATCTCAGTCTATATGAATATTTTTCGTATAGTTGTGCAAAATCAAAGACGGCGCTGTCCTCGGAGCCATATAGTGTACTAAAACTTACAGTAATTAAAAATATAATTACAAAAAAATACATAAATTTTTTCTTTAAATGCCGGCACGGCAGCAAATTCAGCAGCTTTTAGAGCTTGTTGGTCCGGTTTTGTTGAGACAAATTCAGCTGCTGGCAGCTCTCCTCTTTCTCTCTTTTTCTCCCTAGTAGCTGTTGACTATATGTTTCTCCTGTTGCGTTTTTATTGAGTAGGTCATCCAATAACAGAAATGAGTGATTTACACCAATATGTGATGCGGCTGCTGTGCAACCAACCCTGGGTACTCAACCCCAAAAACAATTTTAAACAAGAAAAGCAAAGTTGGCACACCACAGCTCCAACAGTAGAAATATTTATTTATGCTCTCACCACAGGTGACGTATCGAGGCTAAAAGCTCTTCATCAGACAAATATTTTCTACTTTTGGAGCTGTGGTGTGCCAACTTTGCTTTTCTTGTTTGGAATAATGCTAAATGCAAAAATACTATACGTTATAGTGCCATCATCCAAATTTGCCAACCTTAATTGAATGCGAACAGATTTTGTATAAAATACAGTGGCACCTTTCATTGCACAAATCATTACAGCATGTGTCAAGTGCGCTCAGCATGTTGCACTAGATCAAACATTGATATACTATCTCATGCACATCAGTTGCAACCATTCACTTGTTGATCGGTGATGTTATGCGAATGGCTCAGTCGCGCGCAGATGTAGGCAGCGGCGTGCTGACGTAATCAGGGTTTATTAGCGCCGCTCGGATCCGCTCGCGCCAGTCAGTCTCTCCGCTCTCGCGCTCCTCATGCATTAAACCAGATCCAGGACTCATGTCCAGGAATCCAGACTGGAGTAAAGGATTCACCTGAAGAAGAACACGCAAGCGGTCAGCTGAAGAAACTCTCTCCGTCTCTTGTTTTCCCTCCATGTGAAGGAAAAGGTACGACAACCGATTGCTTTTTCCGATTATGAACTCAAATTAGATGCTGCATTTGAACTGCACGTTTTGAGAGCTTGTGCGCAAACAAAATGCGTTATTTTGGTAATTTTTCCCGAAGCGAAGCTGGTTTCAGCACCACGGAGAGCGTGATGCGCAAACACCGCATTCAAGATTTTCTAAGTTTGATCTTTTTTTTTTAAATATAATTTAGCATTTTCATTTAATGTCTTATTTTAAGTGCGATAAAGCCTTCTGTCCACTATTCCTATTCGATCTATTTCTATTCAATCGAGCGCAAAGACAGAGATTGTGTGGTCTCGAAGTAGAAGATGGATTTGTTGTCGTCTAGCCAACATAATTATGATTTAAAACAGAATGTAAAAAAAATAAAAATAAGACCATGACTTAATATGGTTTTACATGTTATTTTTCATTCAGGAAATTAACGATTTTTGCCGATTATATACTTAACTAAGAGTTTACCACTTTTAAAATTATGTTTAAGCTCAAAATGCATGCTTTATTCCACCTTGTTCTTGCCAAAACAACATTTTGAGATTCAGCACCACGGACAGCTGCAAGTGGCATTCAATGGCCAACTATCAACGAGACTTATTCATGCAAATTATATTTGTATCTTTTTCTGTTTCGTTCAGCAAATTAACACTTTTTGCTGATTACATACTGAAATAAGAGTTTAGAGTTTTTAAAATTTGTTTATTTTCAAATAAAATGCTTAATTCAATCTTGTTCTTGTCAAAAAGCAATGTTTTTAGATTCAGCACCATGGACGGCTCCAACTGGCTTTCAATGCCCAAATGAGATTTCTTCAGTCAAATCATATAATAAAACTTCTTAACATGGTTTTATGTCTTAAGTTGCGTGCAATATCCATCCAAAAGACTTCTGTCGTCTTCTGTTTCGATTGTGCAGTCTTCCAGCTGAAACGGGAACTTCAAATTTGAACTTTTAAAAGACGTTTATGCGCAAACAAACGTTTTGTGATTATTTTCTTCATGCAAATGATATAATCAAACTTACTATTTTGAATGCTAAGTCTCTACATGTCATTTATAGATTTGTGTAATTTGTTTTTCTGATCTGACATCATTGTTTTGTGTCCAGGCTGAGCGATGAACGAGAGTGCAGCGCTCAACGAGAGTGGCGTGGGTTCACCAGAGTCCTCATGGCTGGAAGCCGAAGCCTTTGATGTCAACCGGACTCTGGCGCTCTCATCGGCAGCCCTCGAGTTCCACGTCAACCCATGGGACATCATGCTGTGCCTGTCCGGGACGGTGATCGCCTGCGAGAACGCCATCGTGGTGGCCATCATCTTCTACACACCGACGCTTCGCAACCCGATGTTCGTCCTGATTGGCAGCCTGGCCACCGCTGACCTACTGGCTGGCATAGGATTAATCCTGAACTTCGCTTTCCAGTATCTGGTCTCATCTGAGACCATCAGCCTTATTACAGTTGGATTCCTGGTGGCGTCCTTCACAGCGTCCATCAGTAGCTTGCTAGCTATTACGGTTGACCGCTACCTGTCACTATACAACGCCTTGACGTACTTCTCAGAGAAGACGCTGCATTATGTGCATCTGATGCTGGTGGGAACATGGGGTGTGTCGCTGGGATTGGGACTGCTGCCTGTTTTGGGCTGGAACTGCTTGGATGATGCATCCACCTGCAGCATTGTGCGTCCGCTCAATCGTACCAACCTCACCCTCCTCGCCACGTCGTTTTTCGTCATCTTCGCCCTCATGCTCAGCCTGTACTTCAAGATCTGCAAGATAGTGTGTCGTCATGCGCACCAGATCGCGCTGCAGCAGCATTTCTTCACCACCTCGCACTATGTGGCCACCAAGAAGGGCGTCTCCACGCTCGCCATCATTCTGGGCACGTTTGGCGCCAGCTGGCTGCCCTTCGCCATTTACTGTCTGGTCGGGGAGCGTGATTATCCACCGGTGTACACATACGCCACGCTACTTCCCGCTACTTACAACTCCATGATCAACCCCATCATCTACGCCTACCGCAACACCGAGATCCAGCGCTCCATCTACATGCTCTTCTGCGGCTGCTTTCAGACCAACGGCTCGTACAGATCCAGATCGCCCAGCGAGGTTTAGATCCTCTGTGCTTTTTTTTTTTAACCCTGTAAAGCCTGACATATGCAATAATAGTCTAGTGTTTGGAAATGGAACAGTTTATTGGACAATAGTGTTTTTTGGTCACGGGTTCAAATCCCGGACGAGCCCCCAATTGGTAAAGATGTGGCTATAAATTATGGCTCACATAGTGAGAATGTAGAGGAAAAATTGCTAAATATTATTCTAATCTGAGCAAAGATATCCTAGTCGTAATGTAAATCATTGAGATCTTTATAACTGTATAACAGATGACTATCATAAAATGATCTAAATATCAGTGGTCACTCTATATCTCCAATAACATGACTTAGTAAGATGAGATTGAAATGATCCAAACATATAATGCAATGCAATCCAATGATGATTGAGAGATGAAGAAATAAACGCTCCTCAGAAGATGCTAGATGTTTTGGAGGCTTGGGAAGATCATTCCTCCACTGAGGAACAGTGAAAGTAAAGCTTCTGGAAACAAACGTTCCTCAGAAGATCCTGATGATCAGATTTGAGACGCACTGATTTTTCTAAAAATGATTGATGGAGAATCAAGTAAAGCTGAGCTGCTTCAGTCCAGTAAGTGTTCATCTGGAAATATGAGTACAGTTATTCTGACGTAAAAAAATCAGTCAAGGTTTGGACACGTGAAGCACCAGCTGAAGCTGGACATTGGTACAATTACACTACTTTTACTGGATAAAACTATCTAAACTATCAATAAGACGACAGAAGGCATTGTCTTTTGCTCATGCTGGTCACTGAAGTCTTATAAATTTGCGTATCAGTAGGCTTTATAGGGTTAAAATCTCGTTCATGTCACCTGTACGTGCAGAAGTATGAATATGGCACTCAAAGTGTCTGTTGAGCATTTGCACTTTACTGAGACCCGGGTGTCTTGACATGCTGTGAACAAGCAACAACTCGTATCAAGAATGTATATTTATATTATTTATAAGTGACATGTTGCACTTTACTGTACAAATCTAGATGCCAAAGCAGTATTGCATAGGCCTACGTGTTTGATGAGTTACTTAACTCATGTGATGGGTTTTATATTTTGTAAAGTTGTTCATGACTGTACATTTTATACAAAACAATGAACACAAAATAAAACATGAAAAGCTCAAGTAAAATGAACTGTTTTTCATTGCTGAAAGTGTGTTTGTACGCGTGAGTGTGTATGAGGAAATGAAGGAATAATACAAGAGCTGAAACTGTTGAGATTGATATTGTGGCTATTTAAAGGGACAGTACACCAAAAATGTATCCTCTGTAGTGAATGGGTGCCGTCAGAATGAGAGTCCAAACAGCTGATAAAAACATCACAATAATCCACAAGTAATCCACACCACTCCAGTCCATCAGTTATCACCTTGAGAAGCTAAAATAAATAAATCCATCAAGATGTTTTTTACTTTAAACCGTTGCTTTCAGCTAAAATAGTCCTCTATCCATAATATTGCTTCCTTCAGAGAAAAAGTCCATCTCCTGTTGTCTCTCACATCAAAATCCAGCCACATATTTGTTTAGAGCTGTTTTGGACTGTTTTGGCTTATAAACGCTGCTTGATCTGTGCAGATTTCTCTCCTGATTCAGACCAGAACACTTTTTCACTGGAGGAAGCGTTATTATGGATTATGGATGCATAGTAGTTAAAAACATCTTAATGATGGATTGGAGTGCTGTGGATTACTTGTGGATTATTGTGATGTTTTTATCAGCTGTTTGGACTCTCATTCTGACGGCACCCATTCACTGCAGAGCATCCATTGCTGAGCCACTGATGCAATGCTACATTTCTCCAAATCTGATGAAGAAACAAACTCATCCTAATCTTGGATGGCCTGAGAGTGAGCATACTTTCAGCAAATGTTTATTTTTGGGTGAACTGTTGCTGTAATTAAAATCCTAGATTGAAAGTATATTTCCTTTTTCCTCAACAACTATTGCTTTTATTGAAGAACATGCAGTTTCACAAACCACAAAATCTAGTGTGGTTATTTAATATACATATATTGACACTCCCAGTTTCTGTTAATACTATATTATAGTTAATATATACATATATGTATTAGGGACCTATGGATATTGTGTTGGATGGTGAAGGGTTTTTGAGTCATATAAGTTGAGAACCACTATTTAACTATATTTATATAGAGCAGTGAAATTATGCACAAAATCTGTAGAAATTCTTTAAATTGGCCAGAAACGTGAAGTCATACTCATCTGAAGACACTGAGAATCTCTTGGTTTGTGTCGTCACTGTTACTCTGAGCACCTGCTGTTTCCGCTGATTAATGAAGCCCGTCTGACAGTCATGAATATTTCCTCCTTCAGCGCTAATTAAGTTCAAGAGTGGACGAGACGCGTCTGTGCTCATACAGATTCATTAATTCAGTTCCATCATCAGTGAAGCAGGTGGAGCAGGAACATCTCAGCACTGCTAATTACATCCTTCCTTCAGGTTTTTAAGGTTCCTCTAAGTTCACTGTATCCAGACTAATGGAATTAGAAGTGCTCTAGCCATGCTGTATTGCTGGGTCAATTTGATCCACATTAATTGCTTCAAAATTGGTTCTGCTATTTGGTGAATTGGTCCGCTATTTCTTCTCATTTAGGGTCATGAACGTGCATGCAAGTTTATATTTGTTTGGGATAGGCGGTACACATTTTTTTACTTTTGACCCCCGTTATCAACACTAAAATCAGAAAACCTTTATTGTAACTTGTCAAAGACTAATATATGAAATACATGATAACTTACAAAATGTAAGACTTGAAATTGAGACTCAACTAATGAATCCAATATTGCAAATATTTCATTATTGTAGTAGATTTTTTTAGTGTTCGATTCTCATTTGAAGACATTTGAAGCAATAGATGTTATTTTGTATTAATACTTCAGATTTTAGAGACTGTGTTTTTGTTATGTCAGTGTTGTCATGACTTTGTTGCCCACAGGTCCAGCTTGATCGGTCACGTGACTTTCAGAGCTCAGATGATTGGCTCAAAACTATGAAAAAGATTGTGTCCAAGTTTCAGAGAGGTAAGAAAAAGGCCTTAAGTGCACTAAATGAATGCACTGGAAGATCCAGTTATGACATTTTTATAAAAAATTACTGGGTTAAAAAAACAACAACAACAACAAAATGGTTAAACGTTAAATGCACAAAAATATTTAGATTAAAAATGACGGGCAAAAAAACAAACAAACAATAATAATAAAATAAAAAACTTAAACGTTAAATACTCTGAAAACTCCCGTTATGAGATTTTGTTTAAAATATACCACGTCAAAAAAAATAATAAAATAAAAATGAATAATAATAATAATAAAAAAACTAAAAGTACAAAACGTTTCTTCTGTGATTTATTTCTGAGTGAAACTTGATATTGATGAGACTTGATATTCTCCTGGTTTCAGTCTTTCTACTTTACTGTTATTTGCCATTTCTTTGTTATTATTTGTGAAATATACTCCCAATTTCAGACTGAAAATATTTTCAAAGTAAATCTTCTTCCGTTTTTCTCCTGGTATCCTGATGGTAAGTCGATTCTGATGTCATTTTGACTCTCTTGCCCTTGCGTTGACATTAATAGACAGTCATCGACACAAGACAGACTATATTTAAACATGCAGTTTCTGAATCATAATTAGTCTAGTCATGGAAAATTACATGATGGTCTTGTAAGAAAGGCTTTTTGTGATGTTTGTGACTGAAATAGACGCTGAGCTTTTGGTCTGTGTTGTGTTTTTGATATAAAACCTTAAAGCAGAGCCTCTAGTAGGGTCCAGACTGAGGTGACTGTGTGTTATCTGTCTGTGTTTGAACAGCCACTCAGTGATCCTCCTCCGGCGCTCTGAGCTTCACAGGTTGAGTCACAGTGTTAATCTGATGGATGTGGGTGCAGCAGACGGGCTTCATCACCGTCTGTGGGATGCTGGCCGCTCGATGACGTGCCGTCCTCAAGAGTTTGGAGCTGGATGGAGTAAGTGAACCAGGTGTTTTCTCATGTTCCTGTAGTTCAGACAGGAGGTCATGGGTTCGATTCCCAGGGAATGCATTAACCGCTACACCTTCAATTCAATGCAAGTCTCTTTGGATAGAAGCATGTGCAAAATGCACCAGTGTTAAATGTAATGTCACATGCACAGAAAAACAAAACTAGCAAGCAAACAAACAAACACTGGTATAGAAATTTCACAAATGATTACCAAGAAATGGCAAGTAGCACATCGAATTAACCCTGAAATTTTGAAGTCGAAAAACTGAAATAGTATTTCTTGTAAAATGTAATGTAAAATATTTTCTTACAGTGTATATGTCAGCAACTTTAGCATAGCTTTGCAGCAAAATACAGATTTAAATTAAAAACAAAATTTCTAGTGTGCATGAATGCTGAAAATATCTCATAATGATTAATTTATAAGTCAACAATAACTCAACAATATTGAACTTTCTTTTACAGTTTTATTAACTAGCTTTAGAACAAACGCATGAGCATTTTGGTTCATGTCAAGTCAAGTCAAGTCAAGTCACCTTTATTTATATAGCGCTTTTAACAATACAGATTGTGACAAAGCAACTGAACAGCATTAATTAGGAAAATAGTGTCAATAATGCAAAATGACAATAGTAAACACTCATTTTTCAGTTAAAGACAGTTCATCATTGAATTCAGTGATGTCAACATCCAGCTCAGTTCAGTTTAAATAATATCTTTGCAATCAAGTCAACGATATCGCTGGAAATGAAGGGGCCCCAACTAAGCAAGCCAGAGGCGACAGCGGCAAGGTTTTTCTAAAATTTCATGTAACTGGGCGTGCACATTTTTAAATGTATTTTATATATCTGATAAATAAATAAGTAAATAAAAGAAAATATTTTCCATAAAGAAAGTAGTTTTTTATATAATTTAAATAAGATTTTTGACTTTAAAAAATATATATATAATCATTTTAGGCCTCAATTTATTTGGGGGTGAAATGTAACCTGAATATGTTCTGAACAAGTTCTCAGATATTTACCCTTTTAGATAGTTTTATATCATCGTATATTAAATAGTTAAAAATAATCTGGTAATTTTTATACACTTGTCACCTTTCTGCTTTTTAAAAACATTTATCAAATTATTTTTTAAAATATATAAATTCTTACTTTAAAGGTTATTTTTACCAGGATTTCATTAACTAGTTAATATTACGTTTTCAGCGTTGTTCAGAGGTTTATGTATAATGTAATCTCGTTTATAAAATAACCATGAAAATTTGTGCTTGCAAAGAGCACATTTCTTTTTATATATGAAGAGTTCAGATGCAAAAGCCTCTAAGGGCCATCTGAAATTTTCTTCTGAAATGAGCATTTTTCTCAGGCTCCTATATTTAAAGGGGTCCTATTATGTTTATTAACTTAAGTTAGTCTGTAATGTCGCTGTTTGAGCATAAAAAAGATCTGCAAAGTTACAAAGCTCAAAGTCCACTTCAAAAGGAGATATTTTATTCAACAGAAATTTTTCAAAAACTACAACGAACGACTCGTTTGGACTACAACGCATATTTTCCGGGATATCACAAATATTCACAACACATTTCGTATTTCAGAAGGCGGGCCTTCATTTGATACAATGAACTAATAGATGAACTATTCGAGCCGTTCATGCCAGACTGGGGAGAGAGGTGTTGTAATAATGTAAAATATGTGAAAAATAATGCGTTTTTCAAACAACCTAGTATGAGAGCTTGTTCTAGTACACCCCCAAAACAAAATCAAGACTTTGTAAAAGAGCATAATAGGACTTCTTTAAGTTGATCTACTGATCTACTATTTAAACTTATTATTATTCTTCTGAGCCAAAATGTAAACACTATCTCCTCCTAGAGCTTTCAAGCTACAACCACCAAACTCGGGTCCGACATTCAGACTGGTCTGACTCGGTGTGCTCCATCTTTTCTAACTGATCCAACTTATGGTTTTTGTAACCCAGACTATCAAAACCACCTAAAATCTCATAGACTTTCATTGAGGGGTGAAATCTTTTATACAATGAGACTTATGGTGTTTTTAAACTGTCTACTGCCATAGCAAAACTTAAAAACTCCCTACTGAAAAAACAGCTAAAACCAGCCTAAGCTGATTGGCTGCTTTGGCTGGTCTCCCAGGCTGGTTTTAAAGTGGTTTTGGCAACTTTTTTTTTACCAGGCTGGTCTTAGCTGGTCAAGCTGTGAGACCTGATAAAAGACCAACCAAGCTTAACCCAGATATTTTCAACTTAAACCAGTTAAAACTAGGCAACCAGCCTAAGCTGGTTTTAGCTGTTTTTTACTGAATCAACTGGTTTTAACTATTAGCATAGAAACATGTAAACATCATGCTAGGTACTTGCTATTCATGCTAACAACATGCTAGTAACATGCTAATCATGCTAGAAATAAGCTAGCAAACATGCTAGTAACTTGCTAATAATGCTAGAAACATGCTAGAAACTTGCTAGCAACATGCTAATCATGCTAACAACATGCTAGTAGCTTGCTAATCATGCTAGAAAAATGCAAGTAACATGCTAGAAACATGATATTAACATGTTAATCATGCAAGAAAAATGTTAGCAACATGCTAGTAACTTGTTAATCATGGTAGAATCATGCTAGCAATATGTTGTTAACATGTTAATCATGCTAGTAGCTTGTTAATCATGCTAGAATCATGTTAACATCACGCTATTAACATGCTAATCATGCTAGAATAATGCTAACAACATGCTAGTAAAATGCTAACCATGATAGCAACATGCTAGTAACTTGCTAATCATGTTAGAAACATGCTAGCATTATGCTAGCAACATGTTAATAATGCTAGGATAATGATAGTAACATGTTAATCATGCTAGAATCATGCTAGCAACATGCTAGTAGCTTGTTAATCATGCTAAAACATGCTAGTAACATGTTAATCATGCTAGAAAAATGCTAGTAATTTGCTGTTTATGCTAACACCATGCTAGTAAATGCTAATCATTTTAACAACATGCTAGTAACTTGCTAATCATGTTAGAATCAAGCAAACAGCATGCTAGTAACTTGTTAATCATGCTAGAAACATGTTAGCAACTTATTAAACATGTTAGAAACAGGCTAGCATTATGCTAGTAACATGTCAATCATGCTCAAATCATGCTAGTAACATGCTAATAATGCTAGAATCATGCTAACAACATGCTAGAAACATGCTAGTAACTTGCTACTCATGCTAACAAAATGGTAACACCATACTAGTAACATGCTAATCATGTTAAAAACATGCTAGTAACTTACTAATCATGCTAACAAAATGTTAACACCATGCTAGTAACATGCTAATCATGCTAGAATCAATGCTAGCAACATGTTAGTAACTTGTTAATTATGCTAACAACATGCTAGTAACAGGCTAATCATGCTAGAAACATGCTAGTAACTTGCTAATAATGCTAACAACATGTTAACCATGTTAGAAACATGTTAGTAACATGCTAATCGTGCTAGCAACATGCTAGTAACATGCTAATTGTGCTAGCAACATGCTAACAACATGCTAGTCATGCTAGAAACAGCCTAGCAACCACCCCAGGTACCCTAGCAATTTGTTTTATATCTATTTTTCTGATAGACTGCCTTGAAAACATTCAAACTTTAATCTTTAAAACTATTTTAACTTTCAAACTACTTCAAACTGAAAACTTTCAGACTGCAAGCTTTTAAAACTACTTCAAACTTTCTGGCTAGGCTTTTTTCAAGCCAACTTAAAGTTTGTCTACAATCATCTAGATATGTTTTGTTATTTCACTTTAATGGCAATGAAAATAACATATTCATTGCCATTAAAGTGAAATGACTGAACCTACACATAGGAGCCTGAGAAAAAGGCTCATTTCAGAAGAAAATTTCAGATGGCACTTTGAGGCTTTTGCATCTGAACTCTTCATACGTAGTAAGCTCCAACCCTAATCAGACACACCCGAACAAGCTAATCAATGTCTTCAGGATTACTAAGGCTATAGGCAGGTGAGGTTTTTTTCTCAGGGTTGGAGCTGAACTCTGCAGGACTGCGGCTCTCTAGGACCGAACTTGCCTACCCCTGGTATAGGACAAGAATGGGCTGAGATACAACTATTTGAAAATCTGGAATCTGAGGGTGCAAAAAAAAAAAAAAAATCAAAATATTGAGAAAATCACCTTTAAAGTTGTCCAAATGAATTTCTTATCAATGCATATTAGTATTTATTAGTCATTTAAACATATTAGTAATTGTAACAATAACCATTTTATTTGCTCTTTTTGTTGTGCTACTACTGACACAAGACAGCAAATTAAATTGGCAAATAAAATCAACAACTGTAAAACAAAGCAACTGTATAATTTATTCAGCCGCAATGCACTCTAGGAGTCAGTGAGTAGCTATACTAAGTCATGAGTAAACCTAAATGAAGGGATCAAGAACCCCTTACAGTTCTTTTTTTTAGTTACTAGAACTCTCCTGTAAGTAAACTATACTAACTAAGCATTTGTCAGTACAACATACTATTCCTATTTCACTTTACTTAGTTTTTTTAAGGCAATCGGTTTGCATGCTTTTTTTAAGTAAGCCCAACTAATTAGATTTTACAGTGCACATATTATTTCTATCATAAACGGTGCTTTGCCTGCGCGCTCTCCATGTTTTATTCATGCGAGCCCACGTGAACCATCTGAGTCTCTAAAGCGGCTCGAGACATCTTAGCAACACACCCACTAAATGACACTAACCTTCATCATCACCATCATCATCAGCAGCATCATCAGCGTCTTCCCTCCTCTTCACAAACAAATACAATAACTACGAAATGCATGTTAAACATTCAAGTGTTTTCAATCATCCAGCAAATTAGTCTAATTTTTGAAAACAGTATGCTTTCAGGGAAAAAATGCAATTAGTTTAATCAAACAATTATACAAACATCTAGGTAAAATTAAGTGCATTTCAAAAACTACACATAAACACTCACACACATTTATAGTAACAGAAATAGATTACAGGCAATGTTTGATTTCCAGGAAAAAACTCAGAGCCCAACACACACACACACACACACACTAGTGTACTAGGTGAAAGTGCAGACTGTAGTAAATACTTCAGTCTCTGTGCACCAGCAGCTCTGTGCTCTTAATAAACGCATAAATGAGTGACGTTTCCACACACGCCGTTATATTTTGGGACTCAAGGCTTCATTATCACATTCTTGCAGTATTAAAGGGGTCATGAACTGAGAAACCAAAATTCCCTTGATCTTTTGACATGAGGTCATTATACTAAAAAACATCCTGTAATTTTCAGAACTTAAAACTTTGTCGTTAGTGTAAAAACATCTTATTGAAGCCAGTCTGCCAAAGACAGCTTGTGGAATGTTCTACTCTGATGTAATAGTGTGGATAAGCACCGCCTCTGCAGAAGAAGATCAAAGCCTGCTTCTACTGCGCTGCCTGTTTAGCCCCGCCCACCAATTATACATCGCTGCCTGTTTAGCCCCGCCCACCGATTCCACATCGCTGACTGTTTAGCCCCGCCGCTCTGATTCTACGCCACTGCCTGTTTAGCCCGGCCCACCGAGTCCACATCGCTGCCTGTTTAGCCCCGCCCACCAATTCCACATCGCCGCCTGTTTAGCCCCGCCCACCGAGTC
>NW_015506128.1:695702-705011 GCF_001515645.1 Sinocyclocheilus grahami | reverse complement strand
CCCCACCGATGCCACATCGCTGCCTGTTTAGCCCCGCCGCTCTGATTCTACGCCACTGCCTGTTTAGCCCTGCCCACCGAGTCCACATCGCTGCCTGTGTAGCCCCGCCCACCGAGTCTACATCGCTGCCTGTTTAGCGCCGCCCACCGAGTCCACAACGCTGCCTGTTTAGCCCCGCCGCTCTGATTCTACGCCACTGCCTGTTTAGCCCTGCCCACCGAGTCCACATCGCTGCCTGTGTAGCCCCGCCCACCGAGTCTACATCGCTGCCTGTTTAGCGCCGCCCACCGAGTCCACAACGCTGCCTGTTTAGCCCCGCCGCTCTGATTCTACGCCACTGCCTGTTTAGCCCTGCCCACCGAGTCCACATCGCTGCCTGTGTAGCCCCGCCCACCGAGTCTACATCGCTGCCTGTTTAGCGCCGCCCACCGAGTCCACAACGCTGCCTGTTTAGCCCCGCCGCTCTGATTCTACGCCACTGCCTGTTTAGCCCTGCCCACCGAGTCCACATCGCTGCCTGTGTAGCCCCGCCCACCGAGTCTACATCGCTGCCTGTTTAGCGCCGCCCACCGAGTCCACAACGCTGCCTGTTTAGCCCCGCCGCTCTGATTCTACGCCACTGCCTGTTTAGCCCTGCCCACCGAGTCCACATCGCTGCCTGTGTAGCCCCGCCCACCGAGTCTACATCGCTGCCTGTTTAGCGCCGCCCACCGAGTCCACAACGCTGCCTGTTTAGCCCCGCCGCTCTGATTCTACGCCACTGCCTGTTTAGCCCTGCCCACCGAGTCCACATCGCTGCCTGTGTAGCCCCGCCCACCGAGTCTACATCGCTGCCTGTTTAGCGCCGCCCACCGAGTCCACAACGCTGCCTGTTTAGCCCCGCCGCTCTGATTCTACGCCACTGCCTGTTTAGCCCTGCCCACCGAGTCCACATCGCTGCCTGTGTAGCCCCGCCCACCGAGTCTACATCGCTGCCTGTTTAGCGCCGCCCACCGAGTCCACAACGCTGCCTGTTTAGCCCCGCCGCTCTGATTCTACGCCACTGCCTGTTTAGCCCTGCCCACCGAGTCCACATCGCTGCCTGTGTAGCCCCGCCCACCGAGTCTACATCGCTGCCTGTTTAGCGCCGCCCACCGAGTCCACAACGCTGCCTGTTTAGCCCCGCCGCTCTGATTCTACGCCACTGCCTGTTTAGCCCTGCCCACCGAGTCCACATCGCTGCCTGTGTAGCCCCGCCCACCGAGTCTACATCGCTGCCTGTTTAGCGCCGCCCACCGAGTCCACAACGCTGCCTGTTTAGCCCCGCCGCTCTGATTCTACGCCACTGCCTGTTTAGCCCTGCCCACCGAGTCCACATCGCTGCCTGTGTAGCCCCGCCCACCGAGTCTACATCGCTGCCTGTTTAGCGCCGCCCACCGAGTCCACAACGCTGCCTGTTTAGCCCCGCCGCTCTGATTCTACGCCACTGCCTGTTTAGCCCTGCCCACCGAGTCCACATCGCTGCCTGTGTAGCCCCGCCCACCGAGTCTACATCGCTGCCTGTTTAGCGCCGCCCACCGAGTCCACAACGCTGCCTGTTTAGCCCCGCCGCTCTGATTCTACGCCACTGCCTGTTTAGCCCTGCCCACCGAGTCCACATCGCTGCCTGTGTAGCCCCGCCCACCGAGTCTACATCGCTGCCTGTTTAGCGCCGCCCACCGAGTCCACAACGCTGCCTGTTTAGCCCCGCCGCTCTGATTCTACGCCACTGCCTGTTTAGCCCTGCCCACCGAGTCCACATCGCTGCCTGTGTAGCCCCGCCCACCGAGTCTACATCGCTGCCTGTTTAGCGCCGCCCACCGAGTCCACAACGCTGCCTGTTTAGCCCCGCCGCTCTGATTCTACGCCACTGCCTGTTTAGCCCTGCCCACCGAGTCCACATCGCTGCCTGTGTAGCCCCGCCCACCGAGTCTACATCGCTGCCTGTTTAGCGCCGCCCACCGAGTCCACAACGCTGCCTGTTTAGCCCCGCCGCTCTGATTCTACGCCACTGCCTGTTTAGCCCTGCCCACCGAGTCCACATCGCTGCCTGTGTAGCCCCGCCCACCGAGTCTACATCGCTGCCTGTTTAGCGCCGCCCACCGAGTCCACAACGCTGCCTGTTTAGCCCCGCCGCTCTGATTCTACGCCACTGCCTGTTTAGCCCTGCCCACCGAGTCCACATCGCTGCCTGTGTAGCCCCGCCCACCGAGTCTACATCGCTGCCTGTTTAGCGCCGCCCACCGAGTCCACAACGCTGCCTGTTTAGCCCCGCCGCTCTGATTCTACGCCACTGCCTGTTTAGCCCTGCCCACCGAGTCCACATCGCTGCCTGTGTAGCCCCGCCCACCGAGTCTACATCGCTGCCTGTTTAGCGCCGCCCACCGAGTCCACAACGCTGCCTGTTTAGCCCCGCCGCTCTGATTCTACGCCACTGCCTGTTTAGCCCTGCCCACCGAGTCCACATCGCTGCCTGTGTAGCCCCGCCCACCGAGTCTACATCGCTGCCTGTTTAGCGCCGCCCACCGAGTCCACAACGCTGCCTGTTTAGCCCCGCCGCTCTGATTCTACGCCACTGCCTGTTTAGCCCTGCCCACCGAGTCCACATCGCTGCCTGTGTAGCCCCGCCCACCGAGTCTACATCGCTGCCTGTTTAGCCCCGCCCACCGAGTCCATATCGCTGCCTGTTTAGCCCCACCCACCGATTCCACATCGCCGCCTGTTTAGCTCCGCCCACCGAGTCTACATCGCTGCCTGTTTAGCCCCGCCCACCGATTCCACATCGCTGCCTGTTTAGCCCCGCCCACCAAGTCTACATCGCTGCCTGTTTAGCCCCTCCCACCGATGTTCGCATGTAGTTTAGGAGAGAAGCGAATGCACAGGTCTAAGCAGCATCGCTGCCTGTTTAGCCCCGCCCACCAAGTCTACATCGCTGCCTGTTTAGCCCCTCCCACCGATGTTCGCATGTAGTTTAGGAGAGAAGCGAATGCACAGGTCTAAGCAGAAACCAAACGATAACGATGCTCTGAAGACAACAAGACGCGTTGTGGTAACACATCGCCTTCCTTCTGATCCCAACGTTAGGAAAGAGTGAATTAACTTTATTTTTTAATGAAGATCCAGACCGCATCAGTAAGAACTTTACCGCGGATTCATTTTCAAACAAGGCACAATTCGACGCGAGATTTTCAGAAAGATTGAAACCAAAAGATGATGCTATGCGACTATATTGGATCCGACAGTAATGTCACATCACACAAGCGTGCGCATCTGTTTTTATTACACGATCACTATTGCTTTGTCTGTTAAACAGATTGTTTGAGTATTAATGCGTTTTTTAACCTAAATCCCAGCAGTGTCCATCTATGAAGAGTGTGCGCTGTCAAACAGACACAACTATTAGCCAATCACAGCAGTGGGCGTTTACTTCTGAGTCTACAATCCTCCACGCCTATTCAAACAGAGCGTTCTGAAGAGAGGGGTTAAAACAGGACAGAAATAGCATATTACTTCTAAATCATGATGTAAAAATCTTGATAACATTATAAGTGGACCTCAGAGAACAGTACAAATAAAATAAAACAAAAGCAGTTCATGACCCCTTTAAAGACTTCAGAGTGATCATACCTCCTCTATTTTTCCTGGCTAGTGTCTAGGATTTGTCTTTGTTTATCTACTGTTTTAGATGCAATATCGCCTACATGCAATATTATTATTATTTTAATTTTCATTAATTAGTCCGGGGAAAAGAGAATGCATGGTCAACATTAAAGTAATTGAAAATGGCGTTTAGTTAAATAAGACCTTTGCAGTAAGTGTGTGTCGGTCTGTGACAGCAGCAGTTTGTCTCTTCTTTTGTGATTTTTTACTGCAGATGACTTTCTATTTTCATGCATTTTTCTCAGGGATTTATTATTGATGCTGTAGCGCCATCTACAGGCCACAGCGGCGCATTACAGGTCGGATTTGGCCGGATGCGCTTCTCTGGTTGACAGACAGACGGCGCTGGTGAGTCACTTTCAAATCTCACGTTTAGTTTGAATGTGAAATACTGTTGTACTGGCATCTAAAATATTTAGGATTTGGTTTGATATATGTAAAAGTAACAGTTTAATTAAAAAAAAATATATATATAATGTTAAATGTATTGAAAAAGCACAAAAAGCAACAAATCTATTAAAAATGTGACAATTGTATAAAAACGGCCAGATCATCTATAATTATTTTTGTTAGAATGGTAGTTATTAATATAAATTAATATGATGAGTGATTACTGTTTAAAAATGTAAATCTCGGAAAACTGGTCGAAAATGTGCATGGTCATATTTCACCCCAAAATGAAAATAAATACATAATTACAATTAAAAATGACAATTATGTACTTTTATAACGTTGTGTTTTTATCACTTTTTTAGTTTGTTCCAAAATGTTTATGTATAATTTAATATCACTTATGCAATGTCACAATGTCACAAAAAAAATTATATAAAAATACATTTCTTTATGAAAAATAATTTCTAAAATAACTTTCCATTGAATTTATGACCTGTGGATATTTTAGTTCTTTTGAGAGTCACTAAATCAATATTATTGATTTTTTGCATCTAGTTTCAATCTTGCTTTCTATCCGCATTGCAGGAAAATCAACAACTTCGAGCTTGTGATGCATTATTTCCTGCGATTATGATTCTGGTGTATATTTATGCCTTCACTTTACATTTAAAAGTTTGTGTAAATGCTCATAAATGTCTAAATATTTCTGTTTCCATCACCGAACTCCTCTTATGAATGGATGACCCCATAATTCAGTATCCTGTCAGAACCTTGAACATTAGTTTTTATTCATTCAAGCAAACTGTTACAGTAAACAGTTACATACGTTACACGGTATACAGTATTTTAAATCATGTTTAATCTTTGTTTCTGAAACTCTTTTTTCCGTTTGGAACATAGAAACAGCGAATGCTGGAGAAATGCAGGCAAAAGTAGTAACAGCACAATACATTCAACTCATCAACATTTATACAAACCATAAGGCCTAAGAAAGAGAAACCGGCGTTCAGTCCCAGCAGACGACGAGCGTTTACTCTCATCTCTTCTTCACTCACGAAGTCTGGTTTGAAATATGACTAGGTCTGTTCTCACGTTTTGGCAAACAATTATTACAATTTTATTTTGTTCGTAAATTGAGAAATGCAATAAATGACAATTTATAGACCTCAGAAAGAAAAAGGCCACAATGTTTTACAATGTTTTTTGTTTGACCTTTATGGATGAATCTCATGAAAACATGTCACATTTCACCCTTAAATCAAAGAAATCATTTAGAAAAAATATCATAAAATAAAAAAGAAAGAAAGAAAAAGAAAATTAAGCCCATTTTAGGGCTAAATTACCATTTTAAAATTAATGTATATTTATTAGTCTGGAGGAAAAATGATTTTAAATATTTTAACAATTATTTATAATTTTTAAAAAATAATATTTATAGAATATAACCTATATATTTGTGTGTGTTTATGTATTATACAATATTTTAATTAAATATATTTCAACACATTTTTCCTCCAAATTAATAAATAAATTATATATATATATATATATATATATATATATATACACACACACACACACACGTGTGTGTATGAATGTATATGCATAACAAAATGCAAGATCTAAATGCAAAAAAAAATAAAATAATTAAATTAAATTTAAAAAGAGAAATAAAAAACTAAAATGCATTTTCTTCATGGGAAATTAATTTTTTATTAAATTTTTAATTGTGAGGTGAAATGGACAAGAGATTCACTCGTGTATTTTAAGTCGTCTTGACAAGATAATAAAAACGTTCCTTCATTTTTTTCCTTTGACTTTGTCCATCACAAGCACAAAATGACATCAAACATCTCTGAAATGGAAGAACAGTTTAGATGATATAGAAAGTATAATAATCATCCGTCACATTCTGATATGACACACTGAGACGTTCCTGTCGTGACCAGAAGTCGCTGTCGTCTCTCGCGCTGAACTATAACAACAAACCAACCGCTTTTGTTGTTCCTATTGAGAATAAAAGACGGACGAATTCAAATGAAAGAAAACTGACAGATAAAAAAACCCCAACATGGTTATTTTCATTCATCAATTGCACAACAAGTGGTTAAAAAACATTAAAGCAAAGCATTCTGGGAACATGGAATACAGTCGTCTGCAGTCCCGATGTTTCCTGAATTAGACCGCGACTGATGGGAGAGTGTTTGTGGGAAAACTGTTATTGGGAAGAAGGTTAGCTGAGATTTCATGAAACTCTTGATCCCGTGACGTTCGTCTTTCTCTCATTCCATCCAGTCGACCTCGTCGAACTCGTCCTCGTCTTCGGAGTCGCTGTACTCCACCGCGATGCGGCGCGACAGGATTGTGGCCACGTCGTTCCCCACGCGCTCGTGTTTGGCCTCTTGTTCCCGCTGCTCCTCCACCTTCCTCAGCTGGATCCCTGAGACACCGAGGTTGAGCTCGTTATGCTCACGTTTGCATGTATGCATTTTATTGACATTGCATTTATGCATTTATGCAATGTCAATAAAATGCATAAATAAAATGCATAAATGCAATGTCAATAAAATGCATTCATGCAAACGTGAGCATAACGTTTGCATTTATGCATTTTATTGACACTGCATAAATGCATAAATAAAATGCATAAATGCAAATGTTATGCTCACATTTGCATTTATGCATTTTATTGACGTTGCATTCAAGGTGCACATTTACATTTCATCACTTCTAGCTTTCCCTAGGAATCGAACTCATGACCTTGGCGTTGCAAGCGCCGTGATTTACCGTTTATATAAGATCAAGCAAATGAAATATTTAATTTGCTGCCTGTTCTAGAGCTCGCAATCCGAAGTTATTTCTTTGACTGATGCTTGTACATTTTTAATTATATATTTTAAATTATACTAATTTAATATTTTCATTTATTTAACGCATTTATAATATTTTATTAATGCTATTTAAATTTGTTACTTCAATTGATTTATTGAATTTATAATTTGTAATTAATTATTTATTCTAATTGTATTAATTTATTACTTGCGTTTATTTATTGCATTAGTAATTTTTATTAATTGTATGTTTTTATTATATACATTTATTTTATTCACAATTTGTATTAATTATGATTTTTATTGTATTCATTTATAAGTTACATTTTAATTGCATTGATCATTTTATTAATTATATTTTTTATTACACAAATGTATAAATTACATATATTATATTCACAATATATTTATAATATTTTATTATTTTTAATTACAATTTTTAATTATATTAATTTATTAGTTCCATGTATTTATTGCATTAATTATTATTATTAATGCATAAGTTTTTATTATGCCTTTAAATTAAAATTAATAAAATTAAATTATTTTATTACTTATATATACATTTTAATGTGTTGAAAAAATGTGTTGAAATATATTTAATAAAATTATATACATATAATATACATATAATATATATATATATATAGCATCTGATTGCCACAGAAATTAATAAAGTTGTAAACTAAACTACATAAAATGTTTTATTTGGGGCCAAAAGGTTTGGAGCTTTTAATAAATATCCTAATAAATATCTGAATATGCAATTTAGACACATGAAAAACCACAAAAAGATCTACTTGATCTACTTATTTTTTTCCATTCATTTTCTTTTTAGAAAAAAAAAAGTGTTCTGAGATTAATCACAACAAAAAAAATGTTTAAATAAAATTCGGAGCAAAATAAAAATAGTAAAAAAGACAAATACAGGCTGAATTTAGTATAGCATACTAGCACATTAAAATATATAAAGATATGGCAGAAATAGAGCAGTATGCTACCTATTCTAAATTTAGCTTTCCGTGTATTAAAAGTTTAGACGGGAATCCCATGATGCATTGCAATTGACGTAATCAAATCAGCCATGAAAATACTATAGAAACGTATTGATTGTAGGTATAGAATAATAATTACAAAATAAAATATGTATAATTATATTGTAGTGTGCAACTGTTTTTAGTGTAGATTTTGGACAGATACCTGATTTGCATATACTAAGTGAACTTGAGTAAAACTCCGCCTACCTTTACGGATGGCCTCCAATAGAACGCTGCGGGCGTCGCTGATTGGCGGAAGGTTGGATGGATACCTCTTGACCTCGTGACCCGAGTGAGTGGGTGGCGACGAAACGGCTCCTGATGGGAAGGAAGGCATGGTGGGCGGGCCTGAGGATGAGCAGGGGGAGGAGCTTCTGTTTCCTGGGAGGGGCAGAGGAGGAGGCGGCGGAGGAGGTGGCAAAACCATTCCGTCTCCAGCTGTGGGCGGAGTCTTGCCCAGCTGTCCGCGGGCGGGGGAGGAGTGAAGGGGCGGAGCCACCGGAGGGGGGGCGGGGGGCAGGACGCCCGGGGCGATCTGGCTGCTGGAAAGGTAAGGGAGGGATCGGAGGCGGAGCTGAACCACGCATTCTTGAACCTGATAGGCTGGCTGGCAGAGGGGGAGGGGGCGGGGGTAAAGGGGGAGGTGCCGGGGGCGGGGCATTGGAGTTGAGGAAGACAGGCGTGCGAGCCGGAGAATGCGTGACGCTATCCGAGAAACCTGAGCTGGAGCTGCGAGACAGAAATACGGGAGAAAAAAAAGTCACAATGCAAATATTACATAAAATTATAATTTCTTTTGATTTTGGAGTGAAATGTGATCTGGACAGGTTTTCACAGGATTCAGGCTTAAACGCAGTACTAAAGAGTAGTGATAAAATAATTCAGTCCAATTAAAAATTGGATAATGTAATCTAATTAAAACTAGGCTTTTTATTAAATATTTGTGTTTGCTACTCATTTTTATGCTTGTTTTGTTATTTGATTAGCATGTTGCTAGCTTGCAAACACGCTAATGGCAATCTTTATTAGAGGCTTTTGTTTTTTTTCTCCATTAATTTTACCCATAGGGGTATTTAAAAAGGTCTTGCTATTTTTTTTAATTAATTAAATAATTTAAATATATTGATTTATTAATTGCATTTATTTATTCTGTAAATATTTTTGCATTAATTATATATATTAATTTATGTTCATTTTATATATTTATTATTACATCTCATTTACATAAAATATTAATTATATATTTGAATTATATTGATTTATTAGTTGCATTTATTTTTTACATACATATTTTGTTTTAAAGGGGTCATATGGCGTTGCTAAAAAGAACATTATTTTGTGTATTTGGTGTAATGAAATGTGGTTTAAGG